>NC_064849.1:148595837-148895837 GCF_024139225.1 Suncus etruscus | reverse complement strand
GGTTGATAGGAATTCTCATCTGGGCCCTGAAATGAAGATAGGAACAGAAACTAAAATTTAAGATTAAATTATATTGTCATTAAATAATCAATCCTTACTGACTAATAACATTTTCATAAAAGACCCAAAGGTACTTTTGGACAGTGTATTGTTGGTGAACCTGTGAAGATTTTAGATAATAAGATGCTTGCAGAGGTCATGGTAACTTGATAATCTTTTATGTATATTGTACTCTGAATGCTTTCATCTGGATATTCCTGTTACATCATTTTTAGTAAACCAGTAACATAATAACTCAATTAATTTCTTTAACTTCTGAGCTGGTATAGCAAGTTTGTACATACAAGGAAGAATATGTGGAAACATTTGTCTTATAGTCAGTCAAAAACATAGGTAACTTAGAGTTTGTGATTAGCATTCAAAACTGTGAGGTCTGTGGGGGTGGAGTTGTGAAATTAAACCTTAAGTATTAAACTTAAGGTTATCTATCAGGAAAGAGTGTCATAATTGAGTTAAATTATAGAACACCAATTATTGTCAGAGACGATTGCTGGTTGCTGGTTTTGAAACCCTATGTCCTTATACTGGAAATTCATGTCTAGAACAATATTAAATAGAAAAGATATATAAGTCTAACTTATGTAGAATTAACATGACAGTTCTCTAATGTGGACACCACAGCCTTCCCTTAGTGAGATATGAAAATTAACTGAGTAAGTGGGGCAGCATTGATTGTTGAATTGGCCCAGATGTGCAGAATGGAAATTTGTAAGAGAAGGCTCTAATTTTGTCTTTTCTTTATTGAAAGTGTAAAAGTTTGACTTTTTGATGAAAAATAATTATACTTGTAGACCATATATCAGAGATTTATTTTGGTTAAAAATTATATAAAAGTTGATATTTTCTGCATGATTCTCTGATAAATATATAGTAGGGTATATTCTCTGATTCCATGTAAGGAGGAAATATTTAAGGATATGCAAAGTAGCAGAGAAGGCTGTTGAAAATGCTTTCACTTCACTAAAAAGACACTAGAATTCACAAAATCTCAAAAGTATTTAAATGAACTTGTTGAAAATTTAGGAGAAGAAGCTGGTAACTTATAGATTGTAATTAATCTATAAGTGGACATAAATGATTATGTGGCAAAATCTAAGAAGGGCATCATGTGGAATGCTTTCAACTTATATCTGAAGAACATTTAATTATAAATAATAATGTGACAAAGAATAAGATATCTATAAATGATTATCAGGATTATGCAATTATTTTATTCTTCATAGTAAAGCAGAAACTATTAAATCTTTAGTCTTCAAATGCATAGGCATCACTTCATGAGATCATTTTCAGGAAAACAATTTTCAGGTTCTAAGAACCAATGTGTTATAGAAATGTATTATAATTACTTTGGTGTACTTACTATTGTTCAGGATCAAAAATAGTTTATACTAATCATCTTTATTAATGTGTGTGAAGTTGAGACTAGGCATTGAGCAAATGCAGCTTAGGTCAAATCTATTCTGCAATTAATTTAAAAATTAGAAGATTAATACATTCTTAGAATATGAGAACTTAATGTGTAAAAGAAAAGATGAGCATTTAAAGCAGGTTAATAACTCTTTAATCTTTTTCTTCACAGTTGTTCTTGGAAATATAGGTTAGATGCCCAAGTTTCACAGTGTTATGTTATATTAAAGTCAAAATACAGTGCTCATTAACATAATGTCTTGACAAATATTCTAATCTATTTATTTTACATTTGATTAGGCCTACTAATACGATAGAATGTTTATGTACATGGATAACATTGTGATAGACAACTGTATGCCATAGACTTACTACAGTGTTCATTCATTGAGTATGTTATTGCAATTTATCTTCAAGTTAGTTTATTATTATATCATAATGCTCATGATTTCATTTTGCTTCAATGAAAGGATTCTAGATTCTCAAGACCTCTTTGACAATACTTAATGGTGTAGAGTTCTTTAGAGTGCTCATTACCGTAATGCTTAGTATTCTAATCTTGAAAGTTATGATTATTTTGAGAATGCTCTATGCACAATCTAACCCAGGAAGGCTTTCTTTAGTAAAATTTACCCTCACCAATGATGATTTGCTTAGAAAATGGAAAACCTTTTCATCAGACTTGCTGGCTTTATTATTTTTAAGTGTTCTGACCCATTTTACCTGGGTCAGTGTTTTGTTTTGTTTGTTTTGTTTTGTTTTGTTTTATTTTATTTTATTTTATTTTATTTTATTTTTTGTTGGTCACACCCAGTGATGCTCTGGGGATACTCCTGGCTATGCGCTCAGAAATTGCTCCTGGCTTAGGAGACCATATGGAATGCTGGGGGATCTAAATGCAGTCCACCTTAGGCTAGTGCCTAAAAGGCAGACATCTTATCACTCTGCGTCACTGCTCAGGCCCCTAACTGGGTCAGTTTCTTAAATGCAATTTATGTATAGATATTTATTATCTGTCTATGTATGTGCATGAGTGCATGTGTTGGCCACCTCTGTTTGTCTAATGTCCATTAATAATGTACATAATATCTGTCTATGTTGTACATAGTCCTTCCTCTTGTTATATATAATTCTTCTTCCCCCTCTTTTTTTTTACCATTGTATAAATCCTTTTCTATCCTTTAACTCTCTCACCCCTGAGCTGATATGTCTCCTTATTTAACTCTTTTTACTCTCAGTTCTTACTCCTCAGGAACCAGAACATTCCCCCCATTACAAATATGTGCCAACCAGCCCCCAAAGCAAAAAGATAGCTTCCCAGCCCACCGTACCTCAGCCCAGGAAGATACTGCTCATTTGCTTTCAGTGGCTGCTTTTCTTCCTTCTCCCTTTGCTGTGGACCGTTGCTCACCAGATTTTGCTTTTAAGAAATCCCCAGTTCGAGGACATTTCCTGATCTGTGACTTCTGGGAGCCATTTTTCAGACTCCAGAAGACCATGCCTCAGTCTGAACTTGTGCTCGGGATTTTATTCCTCCCCAACTATTTCAAGACTTAAAGGAAATATGTATATTTCCTTCGTATATTTTTAGATGTTATTTCCTTAATAGGTATAATTCTTATTGTGTATTTCCTTATATAGATATAATTTTCCCATCCCTTTTTTTGGAGTTGTTTAGTAGGAAATTCTAGTACTTAAGTTTCCCTTGGGTTCTGAGTTCATGTTAGAACCAGCTTGTTGTTTTTATCCCCATATGCACCAGTATTACTATATGGCATTGTTTGTTTTTGCATAGGCACATTAATATGAGGAAATCCTGCATATAGAAAGTTCTCATATAATATAGATATAAACTCATAAATTTTCCATTGCAATTAGGCCTTTCACCATAAACATTTGTCATAGTGACTTGAGTTTGACTTCAATAGATCAGTCATCAGCCATTCACTTCTGAATCTTCGATCTCATCTTTGGAACTAGCAGTTTTTTGCTAGTTTTATACTGGAGAAGGCTACCTTCTATACTACCCTGGAGCCAACTAGCTCCAGAGTGGGTTCAAATGTCATTCTGATGAATCAGAAATAGCAACAATTTGTTTTTAGGGCAAGTTTCTCTTCATCACCACCTAATGGTGAGATGAAACAGAAGATGCTCCATTATATCCTGACTTCAAATTCAGATCTGTGCAAAAACCAAGATTGTTAATTACAGAAACCTGACTGTGACAACTGTGATTCGAAAAAAAAACTTTTACTGGGACCGTGAAGAAAGACTTTAGGGTTAGACAACTTAGTATGCTGAAGCCTGTATTGGTCTTATATCAGGATGCTTTATGTGTAGAGTCTCCCTGTTTTTAGGCCAAGGGATTTTCCTTTCGATTTTCCTCAACTTTTGTATGCCTATGCAAAAACTGCCACACTCCCTTTCTGTTGTTTCTTCTTTTCTATTTTTTTTTTCTTTTTTGAATAGAGGCTCCCACATTTTTTTTCTTTTTTTTTTTTTTTTTGAAAAAAAATATAATTTTTATTTTGATCATAGTGGCTTACATATTGTTGACAATAATATTTTAGGTACATATTTACATAAAATCAGGGGAGCTTCCCATCCCCAAATTGTCCTCTCTACCCCTCCGTTTTTGTCCTACCTCCCATTTCCTCTTCCCTCACCCTCAGGGTGGCTAGAATATGTGGTCCCCTCTGTATCTAACCTACTACTTAGTAGTCTTGCATCAGTTTGGTCTTGGTGCCTCCCTTATTTCCCCCTGTAAGTGGGGGCAGGGCTAGCTAGTTCAAGTTGCGTGGTTTTGCCTGAAAAAGAGAAAGTAAATAAACTGGGGTAAGGGTCTAATACCCCGAAAATGGGCAGAATCCTTCTAGAGGTTCTCATCATCGATTTGGGAAGTGAATGAGAACAAGAAGGTGAAACACTCCACCAGTACCAAATGAAGTGTCAAATATCCAGTGAGGACTCCGGTTATATCGATAGGCACCACAAAAAACAGATTAAAAAAACAAAACAAAACAAAAAAAAACAAAAAACAAACAAACAAACAAAAAAAACACGCCGTGGTCTCGAAAAAAGAAACATGGCATAGCACAAAACGAAAGAAGAGAAAGGAAGAGAGAAAAAAAATAAGAATAATTGGGGACAACAATTTCAATAATCACATCCAAACAGAGCAATCGACCAAAATAGCTAGGTAAATAAAAATAATAATAACGATAATAAATGAAGGTAAGATATATATATATATATATATATATAAATGTCCCACATTTTTAATAGCAACTTGGGACATGGGTTAATTTGTTTACCTGATATTTCTGCATTTTTCTATAAAGGTAATAAGAAAGGAAAAAAGAAAGGATATAAGCCAGGGACCAAGTGGTCTCAGGTGCATTGGTGGAGAAAAAAGGACAGAACTGAATAACCAAGCCAAAGTCAACAACAGAAGAATCAAGAGACATAAATATTAATAATCTAATCTTATATGGGCCTATTATACTTGCAGGCCAGGGAGCAAAGTGCGGTGATATAAGTTGCACTGTGGAATCATTGGTGGAGGGATGTCAGCACTGGTGATGGGAATGTCCCTTAATTACTGCATATCTGAAATTCAATTTTGAAGGACAGTATAGAACACAATAAAAATAAGTTTAAATATTAATAGAGAATAGTAGAAACCACACAGAAAATCACAGAAATTCAACATCATTATAATTTGGTTGTTTTAATTAACTTTGCCTCTTGGTTATTTAAGTGACTATATTTTATTTAGGTCATCAAGGTAAATCTGTCCAAGATGGCAGATAAAGAACCTCATTTATTTCTTCTACTACCGGAAGTTTTGATGGACTTTTTAATGGTAATTTTTGGATAATATTAACAGAAAATAAAGATGTAAAAGTGTATTGATTCTGAGACTCAAGATTTAGAGTTGAGCAACTTCAATTCTGTTATAATTCATTAATTAAAAATCATGACAACATCTCAGATTAAATGGAAATGATATAATTCATCTCATTATGAATGAAGAGAATAATATATAGGCACACAATAAAGCAAAGGCTTTGACTATATAGTGGGCATTAAAATCAGGGAGAAAAATTGCTATCAGGATTCTAGAATGGGAATATAAATCATTTTCAAGGCAAATAATTGTAAATATTTGAATTTTTTTTTTAATTTTTTTTTTATTTAAACACCTTGATTACATACATGATTGTGTTTGGGTTTCAGTCATAAAAGGAACACCACCCATCACCAGTGCAACATTCCCATCACCCAAGTCCCAAATCACCCTCCTCCCCACCCAACCCCCGCCTGTACCCTAAACAGGCTCTACATTTCCCTCATACATTCTCAATATTAGGACAGTTCAAAATGTAGTTATTTCTCTAACTAAACTCATCACTCTTTGTGGTGAGCTTCCTGAGGTGAGCTGGAACTTCCAGCTCTTTTCTCTTTTGTGTCTGAAAATTATTATTACAAGGGTGTCTTTCATTTTTCTTAAAACCCATAGATGAGTGAGACCATTCTGCGTTTTTTCTCTCTCTCTCTGACTTATTTCACTCAGCATAATAGATTCCATGTACATCCATGTATAGGAAAATTTCATGACTTCATCTCTCCTGACAGCTGCATAATATTCCATTGTGTATATGTACCACAGTTTCTTTAGCCATTCGTCTGTTGAAGGGCATCTTGGTTGTTTCCAGAGTCTTGCTATGGTAAATAGAGCTGCAATGAATATAGGTGTAAGGAAGGGGTTTTTGTATTGTATTTTTGTGTTCCTAGGGTATATTCCTAGGAGTGGTATAGCTGGATCGTATGGGAGCTCGATTTCCAGTTTTTGGAGGAATCTCCATATCGCTTTCCATAAAGGTTGAACTAGACAGCATTCCCACCAGCAGTGGATAAGAGTTCCTTTCTCTCCACATCCCCGCCAACACTGTTTATTCTCATTCTTTGTGATGTGTGCCATTCTCTGGGGTGTGAGGTGGTATCTCATCGTTGTTTTGATTTGCATCTCCCTGATGATTAGTGATGTGGAACATTTTTTCATGTGTCTTTTGGCCATGCGTATTTCTTCTTTGTCAAAGTGTCTGTTCATTTCTTCTCCCCATTTTTTGATGGGGTTAGATGTTTTTTTCTTGTAAAGTTCTGTCAGTGCCTTGTATATTTTGGAGATTAGCCCCTTATCTGATGGGTATTGGGTGAATAGTTTCTCCCACTCAGTGGGTGGCTCTTGTATCCTGGGCACTATTTCCTTTGAGGTGCAGAAGCTTCTCAGCTTAATATATTCCCATCTGTTAATCTCTGCTTTCACTTGCTTGGAGAGTGCAGTTTCCTCCTTGAAGATGCCTGTAATGTCCTGTAGTGTTTTGCCTGTGTGCTGTTCTATATATCTTATGGTTTTGGGGCTGATATCGAGGTCTTTAATCCATTTGGATTTTACCTTTGTACATGATGTTAGCTGGGGGTCTAAGTTTAATTTTTTGCAAGTGGCTATCCAATTGTGCCAACACCACTTGTTGAAGAGGCTTTCCCTGCTCCATTTAGGATTTCCTGCTCCTTTATCAAAAATTAGATGGTTGTATCTCTGGGGAACATTTTCTGAGTATTCAAGCCTATTCCACTGATCTGAGGACCTATCCTTATTCCAATACCATGCTGTTTTGATAACTGTTGCTTTGTAGTACAGTTTAAAGTTGGGAAAAGTAATTCCTCCCATATTCTTTTTCCCAATGATTGCTTTAGCTATTCGAGGGTGTTTATTGTTCCAAATGAATTTCAAAAGTGTCTGATCCACTTCTTTGAAGAATGTCATGGGTATCTTTAGAGGGATGGCATTAAATCTGTATAATGCCTTGGGGAGTATTGACATTTTGATGATGTTAATCCTGCCAATCCATGAGCAGGGTATGTGTTTCCATTTCCGTGTGTCCTCTCTTATTTCTTGGAGCAGAGTTTTATAGTCACCACTCCTATTCAACATAGCACTGGAAGTACTTGCTATAGCGATTAGGCAAGAAAAGGATATCAAGGGAATCCAGATAGGAAAGGAAGAAGTCAAGCTCTCACTGTTTGCAGATGACATGATACTCTACTTAGAAAACCCTAAAGACTCTATCAAAAAGCTTCTAGAAACAATAGACTCATATAGCAAGGTGGCAGGCTACAAAATTAACACACAAAAATCAATGGCCTTTCTATACACCAACAGTAATAAGGAAGAAATGGACATTAAGAAAACAACCCCATTCACAATAGTACCACACAAACTCAAATATCTTGGAATAAACTTGACTAAATATGTGAAGGACCTATACAAAGAAATATTTGAATTTTAATTCAGATGCTTTCTTTAAAATTTATTTTTGCAGTGTGTATAACTGTACTCCTATGTTTAGTGCAGCTCTACTTCCAATAGCCAGAATCTGGAAACAATATAGGTGCTCAACAGCAGATGAGTGGCTAAAGAAACAGTGGTACATCTACACAATGGAATACTATGCAACCATTAAGAAAAATAAAACCATGAAATTTTCTTATACATGGGTGAACATAGAGACTATTATGCTGAGTGAAATGAGTCAGAGGGAAAGAAATGGGCATAATATAACTCATTTGTGGTATATAACAAACAAGAGATAATATGGTAATATAACTCAGAGATTAAGGTCAAGAGGTCCAACCCAGGGTAGTAAGCTCATCACAGTGAAATTGTGATAAAAGCTAAAGTAGAGAAGGATCTTCTAGAATAACAGTAGTTGGAACTGGTCACTCTGCACAAGAATTCAGCATTGAAAGTAGAGAAACTTACAGGCATGGCATGCCACCATTAAGAATAGTTTAAACCACAGTGCCTAAAAGGAAAGGTGGAAGGAGGAAGAGAAAGAAAGAGAGAAAAAGGAGGGAAGAGAGAGGGAGAGAGAGAGAGAGAAGAAAGAAAAGCAAATTGCCTGCCCTAGAGCGAGGCAGGGGTAGAAGCTGAGAAGGAAACTGGAAACATCAGTGAGAAGAAGGTGTATTGGTGAAGAATCATGTAAAATGTATGAATGAAACCCAACAATGAACAATTTGTAACCAAATCTTAAGTAAAAAAAAATCAAATAAAATAAAATAAATATGTCTGTGAAGAATGAATACCAACAGAATGAGGTCTAAGTTATTTTTCTCTGCTAAATTGATGATTTTTATTTCATTTAATTCAAATAATTTTTATTTAATTCACTATATTAATATTACATTTTATTTATTTATTGGTTTTTTTTTTTTTTTTTTTTTTGGGCCACATCCAGTAACGCTCAGGGGTTACTCCTGGCTATGTGCTCAGAAGTTGCTCCTGGCTTGGGGGACCATATGGGACACCGGGGGATCGAACCCCGGTCCGTCCAAGGCTAGCGCAGGCAAGGCAGACACCTTACCTTTAGCGCCACCGCCATACCAGGATATGCTCAAGGATTACATCATGTTCTTTGTCTAGGGATTACTACTGGCAATTTTCAAGGGATCAAACCTTGGTGGCAATATGAAAGGAAAGCAAACTATTCACTGTATTAGTTATCTAGTCCTATATTAAGATTTTAAGTGCTTTGATTTAAAAAAGAACTTCCATTTATACCAGGATTTGTCTCTATATAAACTATATAAATAAGAGGTTATATTATTGTAAACATTATCTCCCATTATATACTGTTATATATGCTTTTCAATTGAAAAACTAACTCAAAAAAAAGGGGTTGAAAAGATAGCACATCACAGTATTTAAATAAAGAAATTATTTAATTAAAAAAGAAAAGATAGCACAATTATAGGGTGTAATTAGCCTGTACATTACAGGCCTGTGTTTGATACCATCTGGACCCCCAAGCTTCTCCAGGAGTGAGTGATCCCTGTGTGCTAAGTCAGGAGTAAGACAAGAACACTGCCTGATGTGACCCAAAAACCAAAAAGAAAATGGAAAACAAATTCAGAAAAATTAGATTTTTTTTTTTAGGATCAGAACCGAGGATACTTAGTATTGAGGTCAGAGAGATAATACAGAAATTAAAATTTATGGCTCTCATGCAACCAATCTCCTTTTGATATATGGCACCCGATATGGTCTTTGAGTACTGTCAGTCTCATTCCTGAGCACAAAGACAGAAGTAGCCCTTGAACATTATCAGGTATAACTCAGACTCCCCTCTCCTCAATATTAGATAAATAGAATTACTTTAAAAGATAAATATCAAAACTTTTATAATTCTAAGGAACTTTTTTATAGATTATATAATATCTGTTTTATAGTTGTTATGCAATAAGCAGAAATAAAAATCCATTATTATTCTGTTATTCGTTTTAATAAAGTAATAAAGTAACCTTTTGTATCTATTGGAGCTTAAAATACAAACTTATATATGATTTAAATAGAAGATGGCTGGCTAGTTATTTGTATAATTCCACATTTATTAGGTTTGTCCCGTGTCATTGTTAGATTATAATGTAATTATAGATTTCTTATATAAAAATATCCCCACAATATACTTAATAAGTGAAGTTATTATCCCAGTTCTCTCCATATACTAGTGTAGTCATACGGTACTCTAGATATTTTACACAATGAGATCTAGACTTATTTTTGTTTAAACATTATTTGACTTCTTAATTATTGCAGAAAATAAACCCAAATCATTTTTTAAATTATAACAGAAAAGAATGATTAAACTTCACTCATGACAAAGCATAAGTTTCACTACTGAAGATATGAATGAGGCCTATGTTTCCACAAAGCATGCCAAATTTTAGCTTTCCTTCCATCATGCAAATGTTAGTTTTACTTCTCCTTTGTATCTTTATCAAGAGCAAGCACATGACACGAAAGCTATTTAGCATTCTCATGTACTAGAGTCAATTCCCTGCATATTAAGCTATTTTTCTCATGTTCAAGATGTTCTGGAATAGAAATAATGGAGCATACTGAAAGTTTCAAAAGCCACTGCAATTTCCAAATTACTTTTTGATAATTTATCACTCCTAGGATATGCTCATATGTAAATAATAGAAGCTAATGAGATCTAAATTAGCTGATGGAATTCAAGTTATAATATATGTATTAGAGGCAACAGGAGAATAAAAAGTTACTAATAGTCTTTCTCTTCTAATATATAATAATTTTATATTAATATTATTAACTTAATCTCAGCAGCACATCTGTTACTTAACAGAAAAACTTGTGAATACTTAGAAACCCATGAAAATGAAGATTCTGTTTTTAAAAGGAGTCATGAGTACTTAAAGGCAACTCACATTTTTTCACTAACTATGAATTTATTGAATTAAAGAAAAATCATCATATAGAGATCTCTGATATGTGCCTTGAAAATCACTACGTGGAAAGGTGTTTAAAATTCTCGAACATTTAATTATTTGATGCTTTGTGCTGCTAAAAAGGAACCTAATTTAGATAATCAGAAGATGTAACCTCTTAAAGTATGAATCTATTTATCTTCAAAATTTCTGTACTGAGGAAACAGCTGCATCTTACCAATGAACCCCATCTGATAGAAACATGTGTCTGATTTCTATTTTAGTTTTGGCATAGTAACTGTGAAAGACTTTGGTTGGCACTTAGTTATATTGCTAATATGTCACCTACTATTATTGTTACTGAACCAGATTTTCTGTGACATCCCTTATCATGTAGCATATCTATAATCTTTGTAAGCTAAAATTAATTTTAAAAATCCTTTATAAAAATTTTGTAAATTCATTTTACCATAATTTGCATCTTGTTTCCCTAAATATATATACTCCCCGCTGACTTGTACTTTTTACATTTTTTCTTTTCTCTTTGCTTAAATTCTAATAAAATTATTTTAAAAAATTGTCAAACTATCAAAAACAAAAAGAAAGAAGTCAACTAGAAAATCAGACAGTTGGCAGGATGGTGTAACAAATTATAAAATTCTGAATGTTTATTACTCAAAAAAAAGAGATATGTATTCTATTTGCTATCTTTTAAATTTTTGAACATGATATCTTAAAATACTTAGAAACTAAAAAATTTCTGGGGATTGAGCCTAGGTTATCTGTATGCAAGGCAAATGTCCTTCCCATTATGCTATTATGCCTGCCCATCTAGCCCAAATATTTTTTACTTTTCTAGAAGTCAAATTTCAGTATAAAATGTGTTTCTTAGGCCACACTGTTAAGATTTGAATACAACATTAAAAGGAAGCATTAGTTAATGAGTATTTAGCAGGAAGAATGGTTCAAATTATAACATAACCAGAGCAGTGGCCCCGATTTAAAAAAAAAAAAAAAAGGACAAATAGTTCACATGGCTGTAATGAAACAAGCTAGAAATAAGAATAAGTGGCAAATGCCATGAGAAGTAGGCACAGTTCATGTTGAGATTTTTAGGCCATTGTAGGAAACTTCTATTTTATTACAAATGTGATTGCTACCTTTTAACAATATTATAATATTATCACTATTACGGTTTTTTTTAATAGAAACCCTTTGATTTTCCTAGAAGAATTGATTGCTTTGTATTAGGGTGGGTGCCTAGAAAATCGACAGAAGGATTGCAAATGATAATGAATGAAGAAAGTTCTTCTCAATTGGATGGTAGCAGTGCAATAGTGTGATAAAATCTAAATAATTGAAGCCAGAGATAAAATTTTTAGATGACTTACACATGACTTTTGTCTTGAGTAAATGAAAAAAAAATTACATTCAGATGGTGTATAAATGGATATTTATCCAGATTTTGGGTGGAGAATAACAGACTCAGTTATCTTGTAAGTTTATCTATTAGCCATTTATGTATTTGTGCCAGGTAATAAATTCAGGAAATATAATTAACTAGAAACGTTGGTGAGTTTAGCATAAGTACTAGATGAAGTCATAGTACCATGTGAGAGTATCAAGGAATGGAAGATGAATGGGAAGGAGTAATCAAGGAATACATTCTATGGAACATTTCACACAAAGAACTAGTAAATAACACAATTTCTCAGAAAGAAATAAGAAACTGTGATAACTAGGTGAGGGAAGTGTAAAGAAAAATGGTATAATGATAATTGTATTTGTTACTAATTATTGGCAAAGGATCATTGAATTTACTCTTGTGGAGTTATAATCAAAAAGAGAAATTTAGCAAAGGTGATGGTGGTAGAGACTAAATCAGTTTCTAGCAAATGGAGAGGAATTACTTGTAAAGAAATCTGTTAAATTTGAATAAAAATAAAAAAAAAACTTGCATTTAGATATGAGGAAGAACAACATGCTTACTATTGATAGAAAAATTCTAATAAATAATAAATAACTGAACTATGGGATAAAGGAAGGAACAGAATTTGTGGAGCAATACCCTCAATGTTTTTGTGTGTGTGAGTGTGAGTGTGAGTGTGTGTGTGTGTGTGTTTGTGTGTGTGTGTGTGTGTGAGAGAGAGAGAGAGTGAGGGTGGGAGAGAGAGAGAGGGAGAGAAAGGGAGAGACAGAGAAATGGTGAATATGTAAATATTGTCAGAGTTTGGAAAATAACAAGTTTGAGAAATAAGCTTGGAAGTCTAAAAAAATGGCACCATCAGGAAGACAAAATTTGTGAGTTCATGTAGTGATAAATGTAGAGGGTGTATTCTTTGGAGGCTATTTTCTGACTGATTGCATTTTTTCTACAAAAAAAATGTCATCAACTGTCAGTGAGAACAGGGAAAAGGGTGTTGAGGTTTGAGGATTGAAAAGTGAGAAGATGTGAACTATGTGTCTAGGAGAATGAATAGAAGTGTGAATGTACAAAGGACATATTTAATGATGGCATGACATCATTAAGGGACCACTGCAGACTGAATTGTAATACAAGTGTGGTGTTGTACCAGATTCAGCTCTGTAGGTGTGGGGACAGATACTCATCTTTTATTACATCAGAGCCAAAAGATGGTAAAAGAAATTAAATATTTATGGAAGGAAATCATTATAATGTTTGTCCATGAAGGGTTGGACATTTTAAAATTTCAGGTTAAATTTAAGGAAATCAAATGTGTTTTTATTTTATTAAGCCAAGAAAATATTACCTGGAAATTGAATGATAAGGATGATATGATCTTTAATAAAATATCAATAGAAAACAATTTAGATATTTAATTTTAAGTCCAGATATATTTTGGGAGTATCATTTTTCAAAACCTCAATGTGATTGTCACTGATATGTCAGCAATGGATCTTTATTTTTAATTTTTTTTTCGTTTGGGCTCTAAATAGAAGCATTATGTACTAAAAAGACAACTAAAGTATAAAAAAAGAATGCATTTGACTACAAATCATATGGAGCAACACAGTTAATATTCAAGAAAATAATGAATAATGGAAACAGAAGGAATTCCCATTTTTTTCAAAGTCTCACTTTAGGAACCACTATTAAAATAATATACCAATGTAAGCATTATTTAATTAAGTGTAAATTATGTTGAAATCAGAAAACAGATATGTGAACAACAAAATACATTGTCATTCTTTAAGGTAAAATATTTATTTCATCACTATTTTATAAAATAACATTTAATTTGATTTTCCCATCTGATTAGCTAGAAACTCATTAGCATTTTTATCAATACACAGCATTTTTTTCAATACACAAGAAAGAATTTTCAAAATAATTCCTTTTTGGATTTTGTTTTGTTTTTTGGGCCACAACTGGCAGGGCTTATTCCAGGCTTTTCCCTCAAAAATCACTCCTGGCAATGCTCAAGGGACCATGTGGGATGCCAGGATTTGAACCCAGATGGCCTGCATGCAGGCAAGCGTGCTACTCACTATTCTATTCTTTCTTTTCTATTTCCAAATAATTTCATTGAAGGACTCTTACTCTAATTTGTAGAGTACATACTAATATACAGAACAATGGGTAGAAGGCCTAATCTTTTGTAAATTACTAATGAAAAGCTCAAATGCAAAAAAATAAAAATAGTACTGAGAAGTCACAAGATCATGATAAATGTACACGTTTTTAAAAGAGGGCCAACACTATTGCATTTTTAACTCTGTGATACAGAAGCAAAAGTGGTTGTAGTTATTCTAATTTGTATATAATGAAACTAACTTACTGCAGGAAAAAAATGCATTCCCCTAATTCACCCTAAAGGCAATCATCCAATGTTAAAAATACTTTTAAAAAAACAAAATCCCCCACTACAGTAGAACAAACCAGTGGTAACAAACAGTTTATCAGCTGTGAGCAATTGGCTACTGATAACATTGTTCATTAACAAATCAAGCAGCTGCTCAGAGCTACAGAAAAAAAAAATCATGTTGTCCCTAAATACTCTAGGACAAAATCAGGGTAAACCAATTAACTTACATGATGGAAAAAGCATCAGATGTGTAACTGATAATTCACTTAACTTCAGCCCACTTCTCTTCTAGTTTTCAATGATCATCATCCTTTTGAAAATAATAAGCTTTTACATGAAAATTGAATATTACAGAGTGAATTTTACTACTTAAAGAGAAACAAATTTTAGAAACTATTTAATTGTCTTTTTCCTGTTGCTACTGTGCTTTAATCATCCCTTTGCATTGAAAAATGTCTGGACATAACCTATTACAAAGTACTTAAGAAAAAAGTTTCCCAGTATTGATAAGTAGCATTCTTTCAAAATTATATTATTATTATTATTATTGTTATTCCTATACCAGATGGGGGTTGACAAGTTTGTCATATAGAAATATACATATTTTAAATGTTTTCATAGAAGTGGAATAAATCATGTGGGCTACCTCTATTCTTTTTGTTATAAGTATTTTAGTAACTATTCCTTTTAAAACTCATTATGCAAGAGATTAAATGATATTGTCCATTGCTTTTATTGTCTCTTTCCATATGTTACTCATATGTTTATTTTTGTTAAAATGTATCTGAATTTTGATAAACAATTTAAAAATTATAAAAGCTGTAGAAATTTAAAAGTCTCTTAAGGCCTTTAAGTCTGACTCTTTTAATTTTACTTCCTCAATAAAAACTCATTAGATAAATAATTCTATTTTTTTACATTCATTTTTAAAAGGAACACAGATTTCTACGCCATCACCCAGCCCAGCTCTCTCAATGAAAAGAATGACCTTTAATTGAACTGTAGAAAGTAAATGGAAAAAAGTTTACTGAAAAGTTTCGTAAGGATATAGAAGATTCATGCATCTATTTGTGTTGGACACCCTTCCTTTTGCCTTAGTTTCAAAGTGATGGGATCATGTTATTTATTATATTTTTCGGATCATTTGCAATGTTAATTTATATGAGTTTGATATCGCTTTTGTCTTTTACTTGTGTGTTATTCTGAGAAATCCCTTGGGAAGCACAGGATTTATATGCTTTGTGTACACGTTCTGCAGACTAAGCGCTCTGGCATAATTATTTTTGGCACTCGCTAACTGATTAAAACATCCAATTTAACTCATGATCAGTAAGATTAAACCTTTTTAATATACCTCAAAAGTAAATTATCATTTACTACTCAAACATCTCTTTCTGAACATGTCCCCAATAAAGCTGTTCTTTTTTTTTCGTTAATGTACCTTTTAACGAGGATTCCCTTTTATTTCTTCCTTTGGGCAAAACTGCCTTCTCCTTTATAGAGAGGTGGAACAAAGATGAGATTGAGGCTGACTAGATAAGTACATGGGTTTCTAATGTCATACCAATTATAAGTCTTTATTTTTTTCTTTATATATGCAAAGAGTTTATTTGCAGTTTGGTGTACAGACACTGTGGCCAGTAAGAATGTAGCTATGTTGGAAAAAATAATTTACATGCTTTAGAAAAAATCTTTTATTTACTTTTTATCCAGTTACTTTTAAAAACTTCAGTGCCGAGTTTGAGTCTTGCAGAGAAACTCATTTAAAAGAAAGCACACTACAAATATCAGAATAATTTGAAGGAAAACATTTCTCAAGGAATAAAAATGCATGATAAAATCCTAAATCAAAATAATTGCCATTTGCAGGTTGTCTAATCTATTGAGAATCCTTCTGATGGTTCATCACAATAAGAAAGGAAAAAAGTAAATTGTAATTTATAACTTTCATTGGTTAAAGACCTTACTGAGCTTTGAAACAGACATCAGTGTAAGCATGATATTCCACTGATGTGGAATAGAGGGAAATCAGATTAGAGCAAATTCAAATGTGGATGCTAGAGTATTATTGCATACAAATGTCATGGTTATAGACTTTTATGTGTAGGATTAACATAAAATAAAACATGAGTTATAGGTAATACTTTTGATTCAAAAAAATAGGTCAAGCCAATGTGATAACTATTCTGACAGAATTTGGATCTAGTTTTACAAATATTATGCCAGATTACTAATAAGCTTGTAGCCCTGCATGTAAATATTTGAACAGTCTGAAAAATGTCTCTTATTTAAAGTATACTACTATGGATAAAATGGGTTCAAATACTCAAATGCTGCCATGAACCAGCAAAGGAATATTTTTCTGAAATTTGTGGTTGATAGAGCAAAAATGCTGCCAGAATTTTCCTAGAAATCATAATCTCAAAGTGAAGTAAATCTAACAGTTGTTTAGACAAATTCGAAAAGCTAGAAGAAGCTAATTAACAAAATCTATGCATAGATTTCCCACTCTTGGATCTATAAATATGAAATATTTTGGATATCAAGGGAAAAATGGCTAATCCCAAGAATTCTATTAATGTACTGCATCTGTAGTCTCCATTCAAAGATAGGAAATAGACTGAGAAGTCACTTAAAAGTGGGATTTTAAAATTTATAATTAGGTGTTTTATGTCTGCCTCTAGACTCTAGATCTTCTCATGTGTTAAAATATGTGGATAAGCTCAGTGTACAACATTTTCTCTATTTCCCCATTTGATACAAAATTAGAGATTAATTTGCTAATAAGGTACAATATATGAATTCCTAAGTTAGTGCATTTGTTTCAGTCCGTCTTAACACTTTTGAAACACTCTCACACCTTCACTTCAATGGCATTGTGCTATTGAACCTAAATTATGGTCTGGAATTATTTCTTTAAATTTTTGGCCCAATCTCTGATGACGCACTTCCAGTAAACAATAAAAATAGCATTAAGTCTCACCTCATTTTCTAGTAGTGACAGTATCAAATTTCTAATAAATTTACTTAATGCTACTTGATAAACTAATATGGACATACTTTTATAATAAGGAGTAACTTGCATTACTAATAATGCCATGTGAAATATTCTATCACTTTCCAAGTGTATGATTTATTTTTAACTCAGAATGAAAACTTAACTGGGAACATAGGGCAAGCTTGTTGTCCTTAAATTTTCATAAATTGGAAACTTTGGGCACAGGTGCCAAAGAATGAATGTCTCAAGCCTTGGTTGTTAGGATCTGATCATAAGCATTGTGGTGTAGATTTCATGGATTATTCATGTGTAATTACAGATAGCTATTGTGCTACTTTAAATCATCCCTATGGCCCATTATGGCCCATAACAACTGAAATAGCAATTGTCATAGTAAGGTTTGGGCTCTGTCAGGGAGTGTGGACTCTAATCAATAATGATGAATGGTAAAATTTTACATCTAGCAGACCCAAGTCTGGTTGTCCCCCTCCATAAATCTGTACAAACACTAAGCAGAGCAGCTGCTGGGTCTAGAAATTTAAAAGCCAACACTCGCCTTACCCCCCACATGCATTTACCTCTGTAAAAGGAAAACGGGGTTGGGGAGGGAGGGAAGGTGGAAGGAAATGCTCCATATATCAATTCTAATAATTCACATGCTGTTAGAAGAATTCCCCCATTATTTAAACAGCAGTGAACCCAAGGTTGTTTTCAAGGTCAATTCCAGGTGAAGGGGGGGTCATCTCGAGGTCATTTCTGCTCCCATGCAGGTCAATAACGCCTCTTCACTTCCATAGCAGACAAGCTTCTTACACCCAATCAATCCTCCGACGCTGCTGCTGCACCCAGTGTAATGAACAGTGAATAAATGTAGCCTATCATCACAAAACATGCTTTTTAAGTACCTTTCCTTTTCATGTAAAACCTCTCGCTGTCAAATTCTACATTCACTCATCCAGCAGTGAGTAGCAAAAGTGAGAAATCAGACTCTCATTGGGGTTGGTAAAAGGTCACAGCTGACAGACACGGAGGTTAAACTGCGGAGTTAAAATACTGTTCATTACCCACTGCAGCTTTTTGCTAACTACACTTCTTTGTGTTATAGTCAAGCAGTACATCAATATGCCCCTCCTCCTAATTTATTAGCAATTGTTGGATTGGATGGAGTGGGGGGCTAACCGAGAAATGAATCTCTCATATGTGGGATATAAATGACTTTTAGGGTACATTTGTGTGCATGTGTATGTATGCATTATATACATTTCTATGCCACATAAAACACACCCGTTGCTTAGGCTTCTTGGAAACTTTGCATTTCTTATATATGTTTTCATTTGCTCAATACACTACACAGTACTGTATCTATTTGCACACTAACAGAAACAGAAACTAAGTAATCTCAATTCCAAAAGCCCAGGGTCTGTTGTTGAGGAACATTTTTAAACCAGATTTATTTTTTCAATAAGTTTTTTATTAAACATGTTGGGAATCCATAATTTATATCCAAACATGCAAAAACATAGAGTAGAGCGTATTAAATACACGCTGTTTTAAATACAACTTATTGAAAATTATGACAGTCTATGGTGATATGGTTAGCACTCGTCAGTCCAGAATACCTCTGTTATTTTTGAGAGTTGCATAATACTTGCATATTCTCCCCCTACCCCCTTAACTCTGATGTAGTCAAAAGAGCCTTTAATGGAAGTGAGTAATAGCTGGAGTTTAAGAGGAAACAGTACTTTTTCTAAATTCAGTTGACTAAATTAAATGGTTTGCTTTGAAGTCTGAATAGATGAGAACAATTTCCCCCAAAATGAAATTTCATTCTTTGATTAATTAATACGTAGGTGGGATTCCCTTTACTAAAATGCGGAGGCTTTGTATTTAAAGCTACCAATATAAAAACAAGTCCTAGAGTGTTCCAGCACAAAATCACAAACCATGAATAAAATAAAGGTTTATTTACATGCTCTCTCCCACAATAATTTGAAATTACCATTATCTATTTACATCTTTAAAAAATGCACTCTGAGATTTATCTGGAAAAATATATCTTTCCCTCCTCCTGTATGCCTTCCCTCTCAGTGGGACTGAAAATAAAATGTTATGACTTAAATCACAAGAGGCTAACATCATTTTTAGCAACAAGAGCTGCATAATTTCAAGACTATGAGTGAGTGGCTGACTTTAACTAAAATGTTTCAGTTCTCTGCGTATCTAGGTACATAAATAATTCAGAATTAATCCCTGCAGAGGGGACAATGGGAATCGTAAATTATCCATGTGCCGTCCTCAACATTAGAGGCAATGAACCTATAGTAACAAACTATGAGTGTTACTCATTACATACATTTCACAGACACCTTAACCTTTTGAATATTAATTTCCCTCTGCAGCTTGTAGCTAGGCAGTATCTTTTTCCCCCTTCCTTCTTCTCTTGCCTTCATTTCCATCTCACTTTCTCTTTTGTGAAATTTCCCAAACCATAGCAAAGCTACAGCAACTGACTGGATATATTGGAATTCATTGATTTGTTACAAAAAGGGCTTTTGCAAGCTACATTTTCCCCCACATAAAAATCTCTTAAAATTACTGTAACCCCAGTGTAGTACAAGGTGAAATTTAAGAGTCAGACTTCCTTTATTAACAGGATTGCAAATCTGGGCCAATCTGAATCCATAGGGGAAGACAATATCCTCTGAATTTTACAAGCATATATCGTGTTTTATCTTTTATAAACTGAGAATATAATGTAAAATTGTCCTATTAATTTTCATCTGATGATAAAATTAAAATTGAAAATAATATATGAAAGATAATCACAAATGTATTGTCCTTAGTTGTTTAATTAGGGAGGTTATTTTTAAAAAATGAGTTAATAAGGTATAATAATTACTATTTCCATTTTGTTTTTAAATTATCCTTTCAGTTAAATTATTCTGATAAATAAACATTATAACTTTTATTTTGAATAACATAGATAGTAAAAAATGGTTTTGTTTTAGTCTAGTTAATTGTTCCCACTTCTGTTAAGATAAATTAAAATACTTAGATAAAAAGATTTTTTTTTATAGCTTCAATAATCAGAAAACAAACCATCAAAAAATGTAAGGGTGATAACATGGAGCAAATTTTATTTTGATTCCAATTTATTGCTGACTTGGTATTATCTGTCTGCTTGAATTTTTAAAAATGACTATAATAGGCAGCACTTATTTTTTTTTTCCACCACCCATCACCAGTGCAACATTCCCATCACCAATGTCCCAAGTCTCCCTCCTCCCCACCCGACCCCCGCCTGTACTCTAAACAGGTTCTCAATTTCCCTCATACATTCTCAATATTTGGACAGTTCAAAATGTAGTTATTTATCCAACTAAACTCATCACTCTTTGTGATGAGCTTCCTGAGGTGAGCTGGAACTTCCAGCTCTTTTCTCTTTTGTGTCTGAAAGTTATTATTGCAAGAATGTCTTTCATTTTTCTTAAAACCCATAAATGTGTGAGACCATTCTGTGTTTTTCTCTCTCTCTCTCTGACTTATTTCACTCAGCATAATAGATTCCGTGTACATCCATGTATAGGAAAATTTCATGACTTCATCTCTCCTGACAGCTGCATAATATTCCATTGTGTATATGTACCACAGTTTCTTTAGCCATTCGTCTGTTGAAGGGCATCTTGGTTGTTTCCAGAGTCTTGCTATGGTAAATAGTGCTGCAATGAATATAGGTGTAAGGAACTTTAAACTTTACTACAAAGCAATAGTTATCAAAACAGCATGGTATTGGAATAAAGACAGGCCCTCAGATCAGTGGAATAAGCTTGAATACTCAGAGAATGTTCCCCAGACATACAATCATCTAATTTTTGATAAAGGAGCAAAAAATCCTAAATGGAGCAAGGAAAGCCTCTTCAACAAGTGGTGTTGGCAAAACTGGGTAGCCACTTGCAAAAAATTGAACTTAGACCCCCAGCTAACATCATGTACGAAGGTAAAATCCAAATGGATTAAAGACCTTGATATCAGCCCCAAAACCATAAGATATATAGAACAATACGTAGGTAAAACACTCCAGGACATTGAGGCTAAAGGCATCTTCAAGGAAGAAACTGCACTCTCCAAGCAAGTGAAAGCAGAAATTAACAGATGGGAATATATTAAGCTGAGAAGCTTCTGCACCTCAAAGGAAATAGTGCCCAAGATACAAGAGCCACCCACTGAGTGGGAGAAACTATTCACCCAATATCCATCAGATAAGGGGCTAATCTCCAAAATATACAAGGCACTGACAGAACTTTACAAGAAAAAAACATCTAATCCCATCAAAAAATGGGGAGAAGAAATGAACAGACACTTTGACAAAGAAGAAATACAGATGGCCAAAAGACACATGAAAAAGTGCTCCACATCACTAATCATCAGGGAGATGCAAATCAAAACAACGATGAGATACCACCTCAGACCACAGAGAATGGCACACATCACAAAGAATGAGAATAAACAGTGTTGGCGGGGATGTGGGGAGAAAGGAACTCTTATCCACTGCTGGTGGGAATGCCGTCTAGTTCAACCTTTATGGAAAGCGATATGGAGATTCCTCCAAAAACTGGAAAAAGATAAAAAAGATTTTTATAAGTAAAATATATAAAATTAATATAAATAAATATTGTATATAATACATTCATAGAGTATAAACATAAAGGAAAACTACATTTAGGAACAAATTAAAAAGTCAGAATTATTAAATAATCTACACAAGCTTTTAAAGGTTGCCAACAGATAAGGCTGGAGTGAAATGCAAAAAAATTGAACTTATTTTAGTATTATACTTCTTACGTTATTCAGTTTATATGCTTTTTTATAGACTGGAAGTTCTTTGAGGGCAAATACTGGTATTTTTGTTGCTTTGGCTCATTGCTATATCCTCAGTTTCTAAGGGATAGTAGGAGGACCATAAATGTGTTGAAGAAATGAATTATGATAGTAAATTTGAGATATCAAATACTTTTGAGAATTACTTTCGTCACAGCCTGACTAGCTAATAGGACTAATTATGACATTCATCCGCCTAATACAACCTTCACTTTCTATGGTATCTATTCTCTTTTTGCCCATAAGTGAAGTTTGAGTAGCAAAATTCTTTAAACTCCTTAAAAATGTTTTCTTTAAAAATGAAAAATTGATCACAGTAAAAATCTGATAGCACATAGATTACATGATATTTGTTTTAACTCATACATAATATTATAAACTCACATAATTTATTCTTAATACTAAAGAAACTTTCATAAGAGAAAATTGTTTTGTAAAATACATTTAAAAATTTAACTTAGTGTAAACTTGTTCTTTGATTTTTAATTCATGTTATATAAGTTTCCATAGTTCTTCATTATAAATAGATTGTTTGTCCATGAGGCTGGAGTGATAGTTCAGCAGTAGGGCTTTTTACCTTTCATGCGGCTGATCCAGGATGGACCTTGGTTCAATCCCCACATCCAGATAGGCCCCCAACCCAGGAGAGATTTCTGAGTGTACTTGGCTGTGGCCCAAAAGCCAACAAAATGCTTGTCCAATATTAATTGAAATGAATAGACAGTATCACCAGCTAAGGTGTGCTCAGAGTCCACACTTTTTTCACATTAAGAAAGTAACTCGGGGCTGAAGAGATAGCATAGCAGTGTTTGCCTTGCAAGCAGAAGATCCAGGACATAAGGTGGTTGGTTCGAACCCTGATGTCCCATATGGTCCCCCGTGCCTGCCAGGAGCTATTTCTGAGCAGATAGCCAGGAGTAACCCCTGAGCACCACCGGGTGTGGCCCAAAAACCAAAAACCAAAAAACAAAAAACCTCAGGGGCTGGAGGTGTGGTGCAAGCAGTAGGGCTCTTGCCTTGCACACGCTAATTTAGGACAAACTTTAGTTCAATCCCCCACCATCCCATATGGTTCCACAAGCCAGGAGCAATTTCTGAGCTCATATCCAGGACTAACCCCTGAGCTTCACCGGGTGTGGCCCCAAAACAAAACAAACAAACAAAAAGGAAAGTAACTTATTGTTAGCCAGTAACTGATAGTATAATTTTCATTACTTGCAGGGGAAAGACCCTCTGACACTTCTTAACTCATTGGGTATCAAGACTGACCTCCTGCCCCAGAAGGCCATCACCTAGATCCCAAGTGAAAGGACACCCTCTTTTTCCCACATCTTGTCCCTCGGCAATAAACTACAACCAACACTCCTGCTGACTCATGCTCTGTGGCCCGCCTTCTTATCCCTCTTCCATATGTGGACTGTTGCTTGATACCGGATTCAGCTCCAGAAGAACCCTCAGTGCATGAATTCTACCCAAGCCCTTTCTGCCACAAATCATTCCTCAAACTTAACCAGACCAGGGGGTGCAATGAAAATGTGCCCTGGATTCCACCTCCCCCCCCACAAGAATATCTCAAAAGGCAATGGGGAAGCTTATATTTCCTTTGTATGGTTGATACTGATATAATACTACCTCTTAACCTGTTTATCCCCAAATGTAATGTAGTCTCCTGCATTACTTTTTTCCCTTATTTACTATTTTTAAATTAATTTTTTTATCTTTCTTTCTTCTTATATATGTGTATATATATACAATATATACATGTCTTGTTTTTGTTTTCTTCTCTTCCTTAACTTTACCTGTTTTGGTTCTGCTTGGTACAAAAATTTACAAGAAAAAGTCTTGCCTGGGTAGAAGCTCAGGTCAAAATCAGGGCACAGAGATGATGGAGCCTGACACTCTCATCCCCAAATGCACCAGCAATATAATATGGCACCATTTCTTTCTGCAAAGGCATACTAAATAAGGGGAAATTTTACATATAGAAACAAGCTCTTATCTACTAGGTATAAGAACTCATACATTTTACAATAGAAGGTGCCTCCAACCTTAAACATATGTCATGTAGACCCAACTCAGACACCATGTGATTAGACACAACCATCCAACCCCAATCCCCAGATCTCACTGACATAGTTCTCCACAACAGCTCCAGGAACCAAACTCCCTTTGAGACATTCTTAATATTGTTCTGACACCAACATGTGCCAGTATGGACATCCTAAAAATGAGGAAATGGCAACAACTTGATCTAAGAGCAGGTTTTCTTATCTCATCCCTATCAATAAGATGAAACCAGAAGACACATCATCCTTTGATCTGTGCAAAACCAGGATTGCTGACTACAGAGGACTGACTTTGACAATCATGACTACCCAGAACTTATCCTGGGACCAATAAGAAAGTCCCTAGAGTAGGCTTTGGCCTATGATCTGTACAACAACCAAGATCTCTAATTCCAAAGGTCTGACTGAGACAACTGCAACTGAACAGAACTTCAGGAAACATAATGACTCTATCCTAGGCTTCCTTCTAGGAACCATGCAAACACTAAGACTACCAATTACAGAAAGACTGATTAAAAAACAGTGTTAGAACAAAACTTCTAAAACCAAAAATAAAGACTATCCTAGGCTCCATCCTATAACCTGTGCAAATACCAAGATTTCTAGTTACAGAGACCTGATTTTATCATCTAGAATTGAGCAGAAAGTTTCCATAGAAACCATAGAAACAATAGAAAGACATAGGAGAGAGTAAAAGAACATGTATGGAGCCTGTAGTTATTCTTATTTTGATAAGAATATGCTTCAAAGGCAGAGAAACCCTATATCTCTTAGGCCAAAGGAATTTCCTTTCTAATCTCCCCAATATTTACTGTGCCTATGCAAAAGAGAAGAAAAAAAAGAAAAAAAAAGTAGCACAAATTTTTTTCTTTGGGTTTTAAGCTCATAAATATTGCTTGGTTGTTGTCTGTATTGCAGTGTGCCGTTTTTTTGTCATTGTAGTTTTGATTTTGTTTATTGTTTTCTTGTTTGTCTGTTCTTTATTCTTAATTTTTTTTGTCTTTTTGTGATGTTTTTCTTCCTTTTTCCTTTCTTCTCTTAAATTGATATTTATAACCCTCTAGATGGAACTCTCTCGAATTTTGTTGTTTGTTTTTTGCTCTTTTGGGGTTTTGTTTATTTGTTTGTTGTTTGTTTTTTATTTTCTTTTCCTTCAAATAGAATCATATAACTTGTGTTCTGCCTCATAAGTTGAGGAGGAAAAATAGTTGGTACCGTGACCAAACAGTTGTATGAACATCGAGTAGAGATAAAAAAAAATATGATCAGTCTTAAACACCAAATCCAAAGCCAATGACAATAGAATTGATACCCCTTCTACAACAAGCTAGACACAGAGGGGACCACTTATACTAGCAGCTTGGGGGCAAAGGAGGGTGATATAAGATGCATGCTGGGAATAGGGTTGGAAGGAGGACATTGGTGGCCGGAATACCCTTGGTTCAATGCCGATATGTGCCTAAAATATTACTGTGAAAATTTGAAGTCCACTTTGGTCACAATAAATTTATTAATTAAAAATAGCACTAATTTTATTTATAATGAACAGAATATTAAAAATAAAATCCAAAATACTTGAATTTATTAAAGAACTGAGTTTACTTGAGTTAGATTAGAGCTAAATGATAGTTAATATAGTTATGAATAATATCAAAAAATTACTTTACCTTGAAAATATGCCACTTTCTCTAATAATTTGTTCTTATAGAACTATGCATTTTATGCCATTATTTGACATCAGTGATACTAATGCAAAGTTAAGACTACAAATCCCAACTCAAAAACAACGAGTTCTTTATAAACCTTGTTGAGGCAATGGTATCTAATTAAACCATTATTCCTCAGAAAAACATGGAATTTGTAAAGCAGAGTCCTATATTGTTTGGTTTGTGGCCACACTCAGGGATGCTCAAGAATAACTTCTGGCTCTACACTTAAAAATAACTCTTTGTAGCACTCAGAGAACCATAAGAGATGCAAAGAATGGAATATGGGTATGCTGCATGCAAGGTAATCTTTCTACTCACTGCACCATCCCTCTGGACCCAAATGTAAATTTTTCATATTACAATTATAATGTTATTTGAATAGATATTTCACATATAACTTTTCTATAAACTAAGTATAAGGTCGAATTGATTGTAATTTTGTTAAGAATGACAGTGCCGTGAATGGAATGAATCTCAGTACTTATACATAGTATAAGTAACCCAGGGGTTACTCCTGGCTCTAAGTTCAGAAATCTCTCTTGGCAGACTCAGGGGACCATATAGGACACCGAGATTCAAACCACCATCCTTCTGCATGCAATGCAAACTCCCTACCTTCATGCCATCTCTCAGGCCCCCTGTTTTAATTTTTATTATTTTTATTTTTATTATTTGGGGAGGCCTCACCCAGAGCTTAGGGGTTACTCCTGGCTCTGCACTCAAAAATCACTCCTGGCTGGGGACTATATGGGATGCTAGGGAAAGAACCAGCTTCCATCCTGGGTAAGCTTCGTTCAAGGCAAATGCCCTACTGCTGTGCTAACACTTCGGCCCCTAAACATAGTTTTTATAAAGCATAGCAGTTAAATCTTTCTTCTTCTTCTTCTTCTTCTTCTTCTTCTTCTTCTTCTTCTTCTTCTTCTTCTTCTTCTTCTTCTTCTTCTTCTTCTTCTTCTTCTTCTTCTTCTTCTTCTTCTTCTTCTTCTTCTTCTTTCTTCTTCTTCTTCTTCTTCTTCTTTCTTCTTCTTCTTCTTCTTCTTTCTTCTTTCTTCTTTCTTCTTCTTCTTCCTTCTTTCTTCTTCTACTTCTTATTTATCCTTCCTTCTTTTCCTCCTCCTCCTCCTCCTCCTCCTTCTTCTTTTTCTTCTTCTTTTCTTCTTCTTCTTCTTCTTCTTCTTCTTCTTCTTCTTCTTCTTCTTCTTCTTCTTCTTCTTCTTCTTCTTCTTCTTCTTCTTCTTCTTCTTCTTCTCCTCCTCCTCCTCCTCCTCTTCCTCCTCCTCCTCTTCCACCACGACCACCACGACCACCTATAGTCATAGCACATATTTCTTGGGCTTAATCAGGGACATTATTTGGTGGTAGTGAATCACCTAAATAGCTAGATACCAGCATATGTATCTAAATAAAGGGATTGACTTTTGGACAAAACATGATTTTCTCATAGTGTTTCATTCCAAACTGCACAGTAATATCTTTTAGCAGTTTACTATGACATTATTTTTCAAGATACTTATTTAATTTTATTTTTTCTAGGAATATAGGAACTTCTAGTTGATATTTTACTTGCTAGATTATGATTTATTTCTGAACTATATAATTAAAAATTCTTCTCAGTCTTTTACATCCTTTCTCCTGAACCATCGAGTCTGGTTCATTGAATAATGTTAGAATAATATTGCTTTTTTTTAATCACTATATTAAATGAGGATGGTGAGCTTTAATCGCCTTTGTCCTTTTTATTATGTCCTTTAAAAGTGATGCTATATGGGGCTGGAATGATAGCATAGTGGATAGGGAACTTGACTTGCATGCAACTGACTTGGGTTCAATCCCCAGTATTCTTTCTATTTGGTTCCCTGAGCCTGCCAAGAATAATTTTGTGTTCAAAGAGCCAAGAGAAACCCTTGAGCATTGCAAGGAACTGCTTCCAAACCAAGAACAAACAAACATAAACTGATGCTATGTCCAAATTTACTCTTACTGCTCCTTTCATTTGGACAATGCTCAAATTTGCTTTTTTTACTAGCTTTTGTATTTGGATATTGATTGCAAACAGAATTTTAGGGCCAGGTTATTTAGGATAGTTATAATTACCCTTCAAAATATTATCAGCATTTATAGGAAAGACTATTGTTCTTATTGATCTAATTTGTTACCAAGTTACATGCAGTTATCATTGTGATAATTTGCTAGGAACTGAGATAAGTGATTTGTAGGCAAAGTACTTCTTTTTGTAACAGGAAATGCGATCACTCCTTCTGTAGGGATTAAAGTAAGCAGAACTGAAAAACAACTCTGTGACCTATCAAAGCATAAACTTCAAATGTAGATGGTCATAAATGATGCTTTCAAAGTGTAGTAACTAGTTAAAAATATTTCTGAATAATGATTTTTTGAGGTTTATATATTACTTATTG
Source organism: Suncus etruscus (assembly GCF_024139225.1). NCBI lineage: Eukaryota > Metazoa > Chordata > Mammalia > Eulipotyphla > Soricidae > Suncus > Suncus etruscus. The sequence goes on along the minus strand of NC_064849.1, from coordinate 148,867,181 downwards.
TACCAGAAATTATTTTTCTTAACTTACTTTTTGTAGGAGTGGGGCATAACTACTAAGGGCTGTCAGATCACTCATAAAACAGGAACGTTTTCTTTCTCATAAAATCATTATTTTTCTTTTGGAGAAGGATAGGATTGGAGAATTTATATCCTATTCATTTTTATTTTCTTTCTTTAATTAAAAATATATAGATGTAGCCATGAGAAATACTTTAACATCCATTTTTAAAAAATAATTTATTAAGAACAAAACAAAATTAAGTTAGAAGAAGTGACAGGAACACCTACAATTTAATCATATTCTGTAAGCAAAATATTTGGGAATATGTTTAAACTTTCTCTACAATATAGGCAACTTAACAGTCAGATCCAATCATGCAAGTGAAACTAAAAGTATAATAAATTATGCTTTATAAAAGTTAAGTGATATGCAGAGCTATTAAATAATTGAAAATTGCACTCGCATTTAAATTAATTCAATTCCTATGACTAGAAGAATCAATTTATAATATCAATATGCCATATGTAGCACTAAAGAACTCTTTCTGTATGTGGTATAGAATGAAGACAACATCTCTCTATTCATTTTTAACAACAGATTTGTAAATGATTGCTGATTAATTTAAGAAAAAAATTTCTCTATTTACCATAATTTGTTTCTTTAAGACCTTTTAGTTTGTTTCTAAGGCTATACCTCTTTATTTAGGCAGTATATTGGTAATTAATAGTCAATAAATTTATGTAGCTGAGCATATATATTAGAGTTTATTCTCTAAAAATTTGTAAATAGACAAAAGAGGGTGTGACTATGTATCTACTAACCACTTGAAGGTGCTTTATTAAACATTTTTAAATGAAGAGGGTGCTGATATTGACAAAATAGTACTTATATTTTCATTTCAGCATATATTGTTGTTCTCACAATTAGAAACTATCAATACTTAAAATTTAAGTGGTCATTCTCTATAATAATATTTTATTTCTTAGAGAAATTAATGTGAAAAATGCAATTTAACATAGATTCTTGAATATTAATGATCAAAGACTTAATACAGTTAATAAAATATAGGGATTGATAAAAATGTCCATTTATTTGCCTTACAATTAACAAAATAAAATGTTACCCCAGGGTTTGGAAAGATAGTACAGTAGGTAGGGCAGTGTCTTCTATGAGTCTGACATGAATACAATCCATGCCATCTTATATGTTCCCAAGCACTGCCAAGAATGATCTTGGAACACAGAGCCAGAAGTTATCCCTACACACAAAAGGTGTCTCCCTCTACCTTAGAATAAAAAATGCTACTCAAAAATATAAATTGATTAGCTCTCTCTATATGCAAATTAAAATGTTTTATCAGTGTATTTCTGTATCTTAAGACATTGCATAAAGATCTATAAAATATTATAATGATACTGTGTTAAAATTAACACAAGAGGCTTTCCTGTAGCCTAAGTTTTTTGAGTGTTATGGTGGTGGCCACACATGTGTGATCCTGTGTTCTAATTGTTGAACAAAATGTAAACATGAAGATAAGTGAGCTTATATAAAAATTGTGAATTATAAATAGTCAACGGACTGTAACAATATTAAAATTAATAAAATAATAGTTAAATATAATTACATAAATTAAATTAGTTAATTAAAATTAATAAAAATATACAGTGTTTAAAATAAAACTCTTAAAAGCAAGCTAATCTAACTTAAATTTTATGTAGAAGACTTGACACCAGGGGTATTGGTGCTAGAAAATCAGATGTTTAAATCTCAACTATCAATAGTCTGTAAATCAAGTTCTCTATTAAAATTAAAAATCAAATAAATTTTAAATCTTATAATTTTAAATAAATTTTAAATCTTATAATTTGAAAACAAAAAGAGCATTTCTTAATTTTTTATGTTATTTTTCGGGGGCCTAAGGAGCACCTACGGTGCTTAGGGATTGCTACTAGCCTGTGCTCATATATCGCTCCTAGCTCGGGGGACCATATGGTATGTTGGAATCGAACCCTGGTTAGTCCTGGGTCAGCCACTTGCAAAGCAAGTGCCCCGCTGCTGAACTACCACTCCAACTCCACCACTAGAGCATTTTTTAATATTAAATTATATTAATACCTAATTTATGCTTGCCTCATTATCTTTGTATTTTTTTGATCTACCATTAACAATGTTTCCAAGGTCATTACTTTTTTTTGCGGGGGGTGGTGATCACAACCGGTAGTGCTCAGTGATTACTCCTGTCTCCTGGCTCAGAAATCACTCCTGGCAGGCTCGGGAAGCCATATGGGATGCTGGGATTCGAACCAATGACTTTCTGCATGAAAGGCAAACGCCTTACCTCCATGCTATCTTTCCCACCCAGGTCATTACTTCTTAAGATAGTATTTTCAAAAATCACTTTTAATGCTATCAATACTTGATGCTAATGATATTTAATATTTTTATGATTTTGGAAAGAACTATTGGGAAAGTTTAAATTTAATGAAACTCTAGAAATTTTATGTCTTCAATTTTAAGAACTTCTATATGTGTGAAGACACTAATGTACACACAGATGTAATGTAAACATACATTAATAACTCCAAGAGAATAAATTTCTAGAGGTTATGTCAATTTCTAATGTGAAATTCACTTAGTAATAGCTATGTTAAAAGCACTTTGTGCATGGTATGGGCCTCAAGGTACGCAGATACCTAAAGGTTCTTTACAAACATTCTTAAATATTCTATATTGATATTGACATGAGTTTTATTTTCTAGGTTTTTGTTTCCAAAGAATTTCAGTTTACTTTGTAGTTACTTGTCTTAGAAATCAGAGATAAACTAAGGTTACTATGAATTATTTAAAAATAATTATTTAAAAAAATAAAACATTTTGTAAACTTTTAACTTGTGATGTTAATTTGTAAAATTTGTGAAAGCATAGACTATTTTTAAATAACCTTATTGCAATTTTCAAGATCAGATGTTTAGAAAAATGCCAAATAAAAATTGTATTTGAGTATACTTCTCTAGGTATCATTAGGTTAAGTAGAAAAAATAAATTCATTATGCTAAAAAGTATTTATTATTGGTTTAATTTCAGGAAAAATGTTTGATCTTAAGATGATCCAATTGACTTAAATTTGTTAACAATATTATCTATCACTTCATGGAATTAAACTACAACTCTATAAAGTAAGGAATCTATATTGATGTTGTAGCTATGTTTTATTTTAGAAACTTTACATTCAATTTATCTTGGTTGAATTAGTGTTTGAATGAATATTGGAGAATGCAATTAAAGTATTCTTTTTAGTTCATCACATTATAGTATTTTATAATTTTCCCTAGGCAAATTCACAATATAACAAAATGTAGAGATAAATTGGTAAAGATAGGATTATAACAAGTGCAATATTTATAAAATATATCTTTTCTTAGTAAAATCCTTGCATCAAATTTCTCACTACAGAGATATAAAATTTTTTAACCGGGCTTTAGTTTTAGGTTAAAATTAAACACAAACTATATTTTTATTGAAGATAAATGTAAAACAAATAGAAATCTAATTATATGGATATCCTTTTGAAAATGAATAAAGAAGTTTACTCTTGCTTATTGATTTCTAGATATATTAAAGAACATGAATATAATTATTTGCTTTAAAAGAAGAAATCAAGTCCACTTGATTAGGACTTAAAGAATTACAATTTTCCTTCCTAGATGGGGAAAAATTCCTCTCACAAACAACAGTCAAATTATTCAATTTTCCTTACTAATTATAGAAACTACCAATTTCTTGGCCACAAGCAGTAAATAATACATCTCTGAAGGGTGACACAAAATCTGTCACTATGGCTCTTTCTATTCAATAAAAAATGTATTTGAAAAATAAAAATAAATAGTTGAAAACTTCCTTCATCCAACATGGCCAATATACTGAAATAGTTATCATTTAAAATTCATGAGCCTTGTTTCATATCTTCCTCTAAATACAGTTTGTGGTGTGTGCCTTTTCTCCTCTGGAATAGTGAACAACCAGAAAAATCAGCAATTGGATCATAATTATAAACATGTTTTCTCATAATAAAAGCTGGTGTCTAAGCTATCAATGGAAATAAAATTAATTTGGGCCCAAATCTCATATTTATAGAACAATAATTTGAGACATTTTTTGCATACTTAGGGGCTTATTAAAATTAAAATTTAAATAAAAATCCCTCTATATCTTCTCAACTGTGTTCTGAAAAATTTGAAGTTGGGGCCAAATAAAGTTTTTTTTTTAATGGTGTTATATGTTTTCAGAGAATAGACAAATGAGAAAGAATGTATGAAAGGCTTTCTATAGAACCATTGGTTAATTAAGTGTTAAAATTTCAAAATACTTAGCAGCCATCATTAGCGACTATGGAACCTGGAGATGCAGTTAGTGATGGGGGAAAATAAATTAGGAAACATTTCATATTAATGCAAATATTTATCTAGAATAATTTGTTGCTCTATTGATATGGTCTAGTTCTTTTGACACTTCTGTATTTTTTTTGGGGGGGGACACCTGTTTGATGCTCAGGGGTTACTCCTGGCTAAGCACTCAGAAATTGCCCCTGGCTTGGGGGGACCATATGGCACGCCAGGGGATCTAACCATGGTCCTTCCTTGGCTAGTGCTTGCAAGGCAGACACCTTACCTCTAGCTCCACCTCACCAGCCCCTGTATCTCTTTCTTAATTTGCCTTAAATTATTTGAAAATTTTTTTAAGTTAGGAATATATCAACTTAGTTTATTAAAATTTATAGTTGTATTTTTAAAGCAATAATCACAAGTCTTGAAAATTATACTTTTTCTCTTTGTGGATTATTGAAGTAACATGAAGGTTATAAAACACTCACAGTCAGTTCCTATTTGTTATTATAATGGATAAATCAGAACTAATTAAAAATTAGTATCAGGAATTTGTCACCCTCCATATGTAGTTGAAATAATAAGTGTTTTGTTAAATCAAAGTGGGTTGCATTATATTCTGAATTATATATAATTGGAAGCCATGCTATTTTTAGAGACAGAAATAGAAATATAAGATAGAACTGTAAGAGAGAGATAGAAATATAAGACAAAGTTAGTAACATCCATGTAGAACTTAGAAAAAATTTATTTGAACAGTGTTATAAAAGAAAGTCATTTTTTTTTAGTTTTAGCTATCACCATACTAAAGAAGATTATGGGAAATACTCTTCTAGGAATCGTCACTGTGTTTTATTTCTTGTTAGTTTATATTGGTTAATACATATGGTGACTTCATAGGTTTTTGTTTGATTATTTTGGGAAATGTTCATTGACTAGCCTTGACTCCACTCAGGCATCACTCTGGCAAACTCAGGGGACCAGATGGGGTGTACCCTACCCACTTTAAAATCTCTTTGGCCTCAGTTTCATCACTTTTTATCAACAAAACTAAATATGTTGTTGATTAAAAAGTCAAAAAATTAAAATATAAGTGCTGTTGAAATCTCCAGTTGAAGAAAAATAGTAATTTAAAACTATCAAGAAAGTATTTTATTTTTATTATAATTTTATTTGACTTTTAGTTGGTTATAAGTGATGTGCTTAAAATTATAAACTCACGGGGCCGGGCGGTGGCGCTGGAGGTAAGGTGCCTGCCTTACCTGCGCTAGCCTAGGAGACGGACCGCGGTTCGATCCCCCGGCGTCCCATATGGTCCCCCAAGCCAGGAGCGACTTCTGAGCGCATAGCCAGGAGTAACCCCTGAGCGTTACCGGGTGTGGCCCAAAAACCAAAAAAAAAAAAAAATTATAAACTCACTTAGCACATGTGATTTCTAGATATGTAAAAGCCCAACAAGATAAGTTTCTTAGAGATACAAGTATAAGATTTAGTCTGAGTGCACCAAGAAGAAATAAAAATACATTTGAAGAGAAAAAAGATATGCTGAAAAAGATAGAAAGATAAAAATATTGATAAAATAATTTTATTTAAAAGTGTGTGCAACATATTACTCATACATTTAATTATATCTTGGATATCACGAATGATTTGTCTACATACTAAAATTATAATTGATGCAAGCCTTATACATTTTGTATGATCATGTATGTATTCTTTGAAAGCAGTCAGAGTGCATCAGATAAACATTTTTAAACTTGACATTAAGGAAGGATGCAATAAATTTAATTTAAGTCTTAGACTAAATTTATCTTATCTCTATCATTTAATAATTAAAAGAAAACAAACTTCTGTTACCACAAAGAATGTGATTTCTTTAAGAATTCCTATATAATTTGTTATATAAAATAAATGGCTTTAGCTAATAGTAAAGGTGAAGTGTTGATTTTTCAGTTTCTGAGAAGTTTTAGTTTCTAAAAATTGTTTTTTAGTTAAAGAATTTAAAATTACTACAAATTACTGAGAATTTATAAAGTAGGAAGTTTAAAATTATTCTATGGAAAGACATCTTAACAACTTTATAATAAGTTTACTTGTTTTTTAGTTCAATCAGTTGTTCGGTATAATGATAGATACAAGATAGATGCAAAATAACATATTGAAGGCAAAGATAAAGTTCAAGGAGGGACACATTTTTGTGTTTCATAATAAACTTAAAATATAAGGATCATTGTTTTTGAAATAGCTTAATTTGAATTCAGTTATCTGAGTATCTAAACTAAAAGCAATAATTTTATTTTCTTGACAAAAACTCAATTATATTTATTTGTAACATAATCCTCATATAAACCTATTTGTAAAAACCAATTATAATCATCATTTTAATAAACTTACATAACTGTAAAAGTTCTCTTATAGTAGACATCAAAATGTGTCTACTTAATCTATATGTTTAATCTATGCATAGTTAAAATAATTATATAGATCTTATATTTTTCTGCTGTGTAAACATAATCGGGACTTAGAGAATTCAATGATCCATTTGTATCAACACAATCATCTGAATTACAGTTAAATTAGACTAAGTACTATATGTTTCTTTAATTTCCTGATCATCAATGGCCATTATTTGCTTATATATGGTTAATGCCAAATTTAGCACTTTTATGCCATCTATACATACTTGAGCTTCAATTTTAACCTTGAAAACTCTTAGCAGACAACATTGGAAACAGCAAAGTGGTGATGCATTTTGTGCTAATTTATAGTACTTGGCAAGTTTAGATCACGTGTATTTCAATGTTTTAAAAAGCTGAGCTAGAATTTAATTTACCAGAGTTCGTGGAGACTACCAGCAATCAGCTAAGAAATTCTTAGATTACACTGAACCTAGATCAGAAAGGTAAGCTTCTAGCTATTATACGGCCAACTTTATATCATTTAAGTCAAGCTTGAAAAGGCAGATTTTAGATGTTGACTTTTGCTTTCCCAGGATACATGTGATCTTTGGAGGAGAAAGGGATAGTATAAGGCCCTTGGTTCTGACATTTTTATGTCTTTCTCAACATTGCAACCATGCTGTGTCTTTTGGGACTGTTCTTTTAGTGGACTGTTCCCCAATGAAACTGGGTCTTGAAGTGTCAATGGTATCAAGAGAGATCATAGGGTACCCCTCTAAATCTGCCTCTGGTTTATGTCAGTCCTGCTAGCCCTGTGGATTCTGACCATCGCTGCCAACTTTCTCTTTGAAACTTCTTTCTTTTCATTATGTTTAGGTGCCTCTCAAGTCACCCAGCTTTGGTCCAGACTCAAAATCAAATCTCTTTTTTCTCGTCTCTTCCTGACAGATCTCAGAGATATTACAAAGCGCATTAAATCTCCAAAGAGATACAGCACTTAAAAGTGCTTTTTCACTTTTGTGTTAACTCACAAAAGTCAGTATCTCTGACTGATCACATATGAAAGAACCCTTAAAAAGAACAGTATCACATTTAAAAAAAAAACGAAAGCACTTTAAATTGCTTTTCGGGGTCTATCTTCTTTTACACATTTAAACCTGATACAATGGTGGGGATAGGTGGGGAGAAACGGTCTAAAAATAATTATTAACAAATTTAGGAAATATTAAAAATTTGGATCTTTTTTGCTTTGTTAGTACTCTCTGTGTATGTGTGTATTTCATCTCTCCTCTGACCAGTTTCATTTACCCTATAAGAATTTTTGTATAAAAACACTGCTTTCTTCTGTTTTTCTCGATAAATAAGACTGATAATATCAGACGAATGCCTGATTTAGTGTTTTCTTAATAAAAATATAAAAAGATTATGTTAGAAAAAGTAGCCATATTAAAGGAAAAATCAAATAAACTAATAAATAACTGGTTGTATGATTTTTAATAAATAAAAGGTAGATTATCTACTACTAAGTAAAACATAGCTATTCTTCTAGCTTTTAGAAAAGGAAATATTGACTTTAACATTCACCAAAAAGTTTGAAGATCTCACCAAGTATATAGAATGAGAATTCTTAATATTTAACCTGACCCAACCTAATTGAAATAGTTTTTGTTTGTAATCTTTATATTGCACTGACGCGTTCTAAACATCTTTAACTAGCTTTATAGAACAGCAATGAATGCCAGGCAGAGGTGTCTGAATAAGTATGTTTAGTTATTTCAAAAGAAAAAAGAATATTTTAAACTCTCAAATACCATATGAGGGCCAGAGTGATAGTACAATAGGTAAGATAATTGCCTTGCATATGACTGGTCAAGGTTCGACCCTTAAAATCCTGTCCAGTAACCGCTAGCACCTTCAGAAGCGATTCTTGAGTGTAGAACTAGGCATAACCCCTAACCATCTCTGGGTATGATTCCAAAACAAACAAAACAAGCAAAACTAACATTAGGAATAATCAATGATGAGAAATTATATGTAATTTTGAAATTTATAAAAATACTTCTTATGACTTAAATCTTTTCAACTTAGACTGAGGGGTTTAGAAGCACTTTGTTTACTTTTTTAAAATACTGTATGTGTGTGTCTTACATCACTTTCTGGTCTTAGAAAAGATTCTTATTTTTAGAAGAAAATAAGGAATGTAGAAATTCCAGTCACTGATATACATAATATGAAAAATTATCATCAAAGTAATGATTCCTCTTACATAAGAGTTTAAGTACAATCTTCCACATAGGGAGGACAAACTAAAATGAACTTTCTTCAATAGTTTATGACATGTCAAAATGATATGTCTTTTTACACTTTAGATATTAAGAAACTGTTAGAATCCTTCATATTTTAAACCTACAGGCAAATGCATATAAATATTTTTATAGATCAATCTTTAAACTTTTTATGCTATGGAACAGATTAAACATAATATATAGTCTAAGAATAATCTTGGTCAGTAAATTCTTATATATTTAGATAGAGTGAGATCTTAGTTCTTAAGTTAGTTTGCTACAAGTCAGAGCAGTTGACAATTTTGTTTTTCTCTCCTTATATACATATATTTGTTATTTGGACCACTCCCAATCATGCTCAGGGTTTATTCCTGGCTCTGCATTCAGGAATCACTCTTGGCATAGATCAAGGGACCACATGGGGTGGCAGGGATTGAACATGGCTTAACTTCATGCCAGACAAATGCCATAGTTTGAAGCTAGCTCATTGGCATTATCTCTTTTAGAAGAGTAAACTTGTATCACATGGACAATATTCCTCAAATTTTATATCATATAAATTCAAAATAAATTCTTCTTTTAGAAAGATGAATCCATTTGGCAGAGAACATAATTGAGCACAGCTAACAGTATCCATTGTATAATATCAATGCCTACTAAATAAATAAAATGATTGAATAATATCATATATAACCTCTAAACACAAAAAAATTCCTAGTTGGCTGCTTTAAACTTATGGAGTATTAAATATATATTATATCAATAATTTTAAGAGAAATAAATGACTGAATTAAAGTAATATAATGCAAAATTATTTGCTAAGTCTTCAATTTAAAATATAAATTAATTCCTGCATTGTCTTCTTTATTATTATAAAATAAAAATAAATTTTATGAATCAAATATTTTATATTACATAAATATTTTAACCCTTAAAATTACTTGTTAATTTTTTTCTCTGCTATATATTAAGTGAGTCTGTGGGAGCTTATGTTTATAGCAAGTAGCTATTCTGACCAAAATTAAAATTGTGACAGATAATAATCCACTGGATTATTTACTAACAAATATAAAGTCTTAGTTTAATAACAAATCTGTTTGGTAAATTTCATAAGCATTTTAAAGAAAACTGGATAATAGATTTTTAAAGAATTTACAAGTTTACAAAGTTCATATACATTGGATTCAGCATCTATATTCTAAAACAATCATATTATTTACCTATAAAAATCTTTTCAGGAATTTTTTTGGGCTTATATTTCTGCTTTCTTTCATTTGTGTTAGTTCTTTGTTCATTGGGCAAACATTGAGATTAAAAAGAAAAATGTGAATTATCATTTCAGATACCTGCTATTTTCCTATACAATATCTAGTCAAATAATAAACATATTTTATAAAATTTATGTTGTTTATTTTATCTCTTCAATATTTTTTCTTATGTTGACATTACTTAATCAATCAAAAATATAAACAAACTCAGGAGAAAAGGATTGGTATATTCTTTATGATTATTTGGACTTTTTAACCTAGGAAGTTTTATTTTTAAAAAGCCAAAAAATTTACTTACTGAACATTAGAAAAGGAGAAGGAGCATTAGTATAATGGGTAAAGTGCTTGCCTTGCATGATGCCAACTCCTGGTTCTATCCTTGGCATCCCATATGGTCTCCCAAGCCTACTCTCATTCCTGAACTTTAAGCTCGAAGTGACCCTTGATCACAAACTGATGTGGCCCCCAAACAAACAAAAATAAGACCCTATTGTAAAATGCTTAGGACCATATGTTAAAATGTGTTGAATACTTTGGGGCCGGATCAGTGGCGCAAGCCATAAGGCATCTGCCTTGTTCGCCCTAGCACAGCCAGGAGTAACCCTTGAGTGTCATTTGAAGTGTGGACAAAAACCAAAAAATTAGTGTGAAATAATATTATTTATTCATTTAATTTAATTATTTTTGGTCTTTGGGCCACACCCAGTGATGCTCCGGGGTTATTCCTGGTTATATGCTCAGAAATCGCTCCTGGCTTAGGGGACCATATGGGACGCCAAGGGGATGGAAGTGCAGTCAGTCCTAGGCTAGCACGGGCAATGCAGACGCCTTACCCCTTGTGTCACCGCTCCCTCATGGATTCTAAATATTTATTTAACAAATATTATTTAACAAAAACATAAGTAATATAAGTAAGACAGTAAGAGAAAAGCGTTCTTTCAATCTAAAAATCTGAGAAAAAAATTGGGCTAAATTAGAGTAACAAATAACCATCAGCTCCAGAGATAAAATGAATTGAAATGCACAAAAGTTTTTATCAGGTAAGCGATTCACACAAATACTGCAGGGGGAAGCACAGATGGGACAAGTAACATAATGCTCTAGTACTCATTTATAAAATCTGCATAACATCTGAAGCCCTGTAAAGAAACACATGCTAAGTAATATAATATATATATACACTTTTACATTCTGCAATATATTTGAGTAGGTAGTATTTAGCCTAGTATTTGCCTAACATTTAGTAAAATTTGGAAATGGAAACAGTTACACATACAGGGAATTCTCTTGAATAAGAAATATAGTTGCCCAGTATTATGATGAGAACTATAGTTTCAATGCAGTGTTTTTCCTAATTGATCAATGTAGTTTTTCTAGGTAGCTTAAGTATCAACTAGTTGAAAAAGAGGTGTAAAATTCAGGAAACTTTCCACTGTTGGGAGGATTGATTTCTTTCTTAAAATTATTCTGTTTTAGACTCATTTTATTCCATTCAGATTGATGCTAGCAGCATCATAATGTTATTTTTTTTTTTTTTTGGCCTAATGTTCGAAGCAAAAGTACTAAACTCAATTATCACTGCTAACTATATCCATGCATTTCTGACTAATTATATTAGTGGACAAATTTATATTGTTTTACTTTATGTTTATGCTTTGAAAATGCCGTTTTGAAAATGACTCTGGTGCCCTGAGCTGTGTATAGAGCAAACATTAAGGAAGAGGGTAGTTCCTCTTTTCTCTAACTTGTGCTTTATCATCATTTCTACCCAGATTCCTGATTCATTGATACTTTTGTATGATTCCCCCCTCTTTTGTTTACTTAAGGGTATAAGTCAACATAGAAAGAAAGCAAGAGAAATTGGGGGTTAGAATTGGGGGTAGGGCATGAGAAATCTCCATAAGCATTGCTTTATATTTTTCCCCTAAAGTCGCTGCTACCTCTATTTAAAACCTACAATATGCAATCTCAGTGCCTTTGACCTTATTGGCGTCCCTTTCAAATGGGCACTAATAATTAATACAGAGCCATTGACTGATAGGAATATATTCTCTATTGCATTGTTGAACATGCTAAATAATTTAAAATGCACAGAAAACTCTCTAATGCTTGGCGGGGGAGGTTAAACCATATCCATTTGGAGGGGAAAGGAGGTTGCTGGGGTCTTTGCTTTTTTGTTTCTATTGAATGCTTTTCGGCTGTACTGCTGGAAAGGGCATTCCTATAGGACTTTAAAGGCAAAGTAGAAAAATGACATAAAAGCCTTGCTTGGATTTGATTGATGCACTCTCATATTTGAAGTTCACTCAGAGCTTTGTGCTAGAAGGCCTGGGTCACTCTATCCAGCACTCTAATGAGACTGTGTGTGAACACTTCCAGCTTTGTAGGCCTTGCTTTAATCGGAGATTGGAAAACACTCCTGACTGATAGGCTCCAGAATCAGATCTAAACAGAAAATAACATGCTCGATTTGGCCTCTGAAGGTGGGTTGAACAAATCTTTGTGATGTATTGGAGCATTTGCTGAGTGCAAGTGCACGTGGGGTGGTTCCTATTTCTGTCGGCAAATACAAATTTTTCACTCAGCAGGCATAATCAGAGCTAACTCGAGAGGAGAAATAACAAAAACTCAACAGCCCTTAGCAACTCAGCATGGCATAGAGGGATTTAAGACTTTAGCATTTTATCTCCATCAGTATGAAAATGTATGAGGAAATCTGAACTTTGAAAGTGCAAATAAACACATTTAACACATTGCAAGCCACTGCTTTTACTGGTTCTTTTGCACCTTCAATTCTTTATCAATTTCACTTACGATTTTCAAATTTTATAATTGTTGTTTCCTTATGTGTACTTTTTAGCCAACTAGCCTTTTTTTTTTTTTTTTATGAATTAAAGGCAACAGAAACAATAGCTTCCAAAGGTTTAGTAGGGCACAGTAACTTTGAAGCTAAAATGAGTGTAGAATGACAAAATATGTTATCAATTACCAATGAGCATAAATTCTCCTCACCCAATAATTATCATTCATAAACACGTAAGCCAGAGGTAATTGAGATTCACTTATGATATTTATTAGCAATAAAAGATATCCACAACAAGCATGAAAAACATAAAAATAACCAGTAAACTGCTATGCTGTTTTTACCAACTATGCACAACATGCACATACAATGCTTTCTTGTACACAATTTTAATATGCAATCTCATTGTTTTGTGGTTTACTTATTTTTATTGTCATTTTTTAGAAGTAGTAGAATATCAAAATGCACGACAGATACTACCATGTCTTTTTTATTGTCTTGCCTTACCATACATCATGAGATCCTTCTTAGAACATTATGTACCAATTTTCCTTAATCAGTTACGGTGCTAAAGTTCTATTAGTAGAATAACTATGTATTTTATCATTCCAATTGGACATTTGACCATAAAAGTAAAAAAAAATAAAAGGACACCATATTAACAAGATGTATCATGGATTGTGTTGGAAAATAGGACATATGATTTCCTAACTTTAACATAGAAATGTTCACAATTAATCTTACATTGATAGTTTTCCCAAAATGTAAATATTTATTAATTTTTTGTGTAGTGGGAATTTATTCACCGTCAGCTACATTTCTATCAGCACACTAAGTATATTTGACTTTATGTTTTCTAAAGTAGACTTTATAGATTACTTAATGATTATAATTTATATTTAGTCATGTTTGGAAACATAGAAACTGTTAACTGGTAACTGTATTTTACACTTCCTTCACTCAGCCCAATATTTAGCCTAAAGACATTTTTAGGAAAGGCATAATATGGTTTAAAGGTATAACAATTGTGCTTTAAATTTCTCTCATCATAATAATGGACATTTGACAATGCAAGAGCAAGAAGTAAAACAAATCTCAAGTTATGTTTATCCCAACAGCTATGTTTTTCCTTAATCACTGCCTATGTTTATTAAAAAAACAACAAAAAACAAAAAACAACTAAAGAAACTGTGAAGTCAGAGGATTCTTACCCTATATATTTTTGAAAGAATCTTGAATCTTGAATTTTGATACCAGTATTAAGAATATAAGTGCTGTTAGCAAATATCCTTAGTAAATTTATACTTTCATCATCATATACATAGATTTTCAGTGTTTCTCTATATTTATTTATTCAGAATATAGTGAATTATTTGTTACAGAGCTATATTATTTCTATTTCTCTCTCTCTCATTCTTTCCTTTTTTTTTTGCCATTTCCATTCTCCATTTTTCTCTTATTTTCTCTTTCCCCTCACTGCAACTAAGTTTTAAATTAATAAACCTGTAATGTGGGGTCTTATAAAACATCTAATTATTTTGGCTTTTATATTATATAACTTGAAATGTTTAGATATTTTCATAAAATAATTCTTTTTATGTTTGTTTTTGGGCCATGCCTGGCAGAGCTCAAGGATTACTCTTGACTCTGTGCTTAGAAATTGCTCCTGGCAGGCTCAGGATACCATATGGGGTGCCAAGGTTTGAACCCAAGTCCTTTCCGGGCTGGCCACATGTAAGGCAAACAATCTACCACTGTGCTATCACTCTGTCCCAAAAATATGTGTATTAAATAATCAAATAAGAAAATGAAAAAAAACTAATGTAAATATTTCTCTAATGGTATATAAATAATTGAAATTGTG
The DNA here is from genome assembly GCF_024139225.1 of Suncus etruscus. Taxonomy (NCBI): domain Eukaryota; kingdom Metazoa; phylum Chordata; class Mammalia; order Eulipotyphla; family Soricidae; genus Suncus; species Suncus etruscus. The sequence continues at coordinate 148,852,180 of NC_064849.1, read as the reverse complement.
AGAATAAATGTTCTAAAAAGGTGAAACATTTTTTCATTTTTCACTTTACTGAAAATTGCCTAACAGTGCTCCCCTACTTGTTGGTCTTGAAGCTGTGCTCACAGTTTGACCCCTTATATTGTTAGCCTTGTCACTGACCCTTTATGCTCTTTATTACTCCTTACATTATTTTACTTTCCCATCATTTTTATATATAATCTCCACTTTCCATCTATAATTTAATTATTTATCTGTTCAAACCTATTTGCTACTTCCAGAATTTTTGAAACCTCTGAACGGTATCCCTCCTATATATACTTGTTTTGATCAAACTTATGTATTTCTTTGAACTCTTGCTCTAATGGAAATGTTACTCAATCTCTTGACTTATGGCCTATAAATTTGGTCCTTATAAGGACATAGAGTCCTTATAATGATTTAGTTACTCATTTTTTTCAAATTTAATGAAATACCAATCGCTGTGATAACATCAATGTTATATATGATCAGCATCTTGTGACCAACATTTACCTGCAATCTGGTTTCAATTATTTGAATAATTTTTGCTTTTTTTTGTTCTGTATGTTTTGAATACCACATTCAGATGTGCTCAGAATTTTCTCTTGGTTCTGTACTCAGGGAGATTTTCGTTGGGTAGACAGATGATCAAATGGAATGACAAGTATCAAACCTGATTCAGCCACTTACAAGACAAACACACTATCTGTTGTACTATTGCTTCAGGTCCAAAATAGTTTAGTTACTTAAAAAACACATATACATGCTTTTATTATTTGATTTTGAAATCTCTAGCAATCACTTATAATTTGTAGCCTTTAAAAATATATCCTTACATATTGTTTTTGCTTTTGATTTCAATTTTCTCTGATCTTATCACTACTGAATAATAAATATTTTTAGTAAATTACAAAAACAAATACCAAGCCATTTGCATGAAATATTGGATATGATATTCAAAAACCCTTCAAGAAAAAATGCTAATATACATTCTTATTCTAGTCATTAGTAGAGATATTTACCCTGATATATTCTTCTAAATAAAAAAAGAAACCATTAATATTTTTTCTTATTTTGCATAGGGAAGTTAATGCTCTCTTTCTATTAATTAGCTATTAAACTGTTTTTGAAACCAGTGATCATGTTTTAGCTTCCCTCATTACTTCCTTCTGAATTGTGTATGTTTAAATGTTTATATGTTTAATTAGTTATTTGGTAGTAATACATTTTGTTTTAGTATGGTGTACAAAAATAGTTCCTATTATAAACTAATAAATGGACATAAATATTTTACATTTTTACTTTATGGTATAATATTTTGAAAGCCTATAATAAAATAAGATATAACAGAAGATACACTTATCTCACAAAGACCAATGTTATAATTAGAGAAATATCTAATTCAGCCTAATTTAAAGAAAAAGTACTAAAAAATTTATCTGAAATTTAAAGAAAATGTCCAAATATATTTTTTCATGCCCTAAAGATCAACTACTAAATAACTAGAGGAACTTGAGATTAATCAGATTTATTCTGGATATAATTTTAGGTATTGAATATTTACTTACAGGTCTAGATTTATTTCTTTCAGTTTCTCAATTTTGACTCAATTTGAAGACTTTTAGTATTTTAATTAAGTTCAATAAATACTCAAAAATGACCTAGGAATAATTTCTAGCCTCCTTATTTTAATGATGAAAAAATAATTTATAAAGCATTTCTCTTCAATAAGAAAAGTGTCTCTATTTCTTATGGACAAAGGAAAGCTTCCTTTACTGACCCAGTTTATTCTTCCCCCATTTGCATAATAACTCTAAAATGGCCTATTTTCAGCTTTGCTGTTGTGTTACTTACAAAATACACACTATTCTGCGTGGGCAGAGTTGAAAGGTGCATTGCAGAGCCAGATCTGAAACTTTAATAGGTTTTATTGAGTGAGTAGTAGTTGGCTTCATTGACAAAAATTCCAAAAAAATTGCAGTTAGGGCTAGAAAGTACAAACAATAAATCCTCGTCCCACAGACCTACAGCTCTGAGCACCTCCAGGAGTATAAGAGTGATTGTTGAGTGTCCAGTAAGAAATAAGCCCTGAACAATAATAGATTTGCCCCCCCCAAAATATAAAAATAAATAAATTTACACTTAATAATATTTATTTATCTAATTTAAATTATCTCTGATCTATTATTTAATTATACTATTAAGCATCTAGGAAGATGGCAAGTGATCTAAAACAAAAATACTCTTGGGATCAGTAGGATGGGGATCAGAAAATAATTTAAAGATCAAGTTACCACAGTTCAAGCAGATCACTTGGAATTCAAAGACAATTTCACACTAGAGAAAAAAAAAACATGCACCCTTTGTTTTTATTAATAAAGGTAATTTTAGGAAGTTCTGGTTGACACACACATAATCATCTTAACTAAATCATGTGTTTCTTTTTCTTCACTTTTAGTTGTTCAGGTCTTAACAGTAAAATTGGTAAAAAAAAAATAAACGTATTTGTAGAAATATATTGATTTAAGCACATACATTAAAATTTAATAGGATTAATACATACACAGTTTGAAAGGTCTAACCTTATTTTCCATTTTGAACTAACATTTAGGATATCAGCCAAGGTCTGATTAATTGTGATGCAATTGTCCCCTATTGATCAAAACCATAGCTTAGGTACTGAAAAGGAGTTAGCCTAGGGATTAGACTATATATCTGCTCTTCACCTGTTTGCATCCTCAACACTGGTCCTCATGTTTCCAACACAACAAGGTCAAGCAGCATCACATCCTCAGGCTATGCATTCAACCTTTGGACCTGGTTGATCAATGATCTCCTGGGATAGCCCCAAATCCCCAAGATCCCTTCAGCAAACCAACACACTTTAGTGAATAATATAAGTAATTACTAGCTTATTGCAATCAGCAATTGTAATTCATGAGAAAATACTGCAAAAACAGATACAAGGACTGTTTTTGTGTATGTGTATTAAAATTGTATTAAATATTACCATAAACATATTCTGACTCTCTAGTTACTTTTGTTGTTGTTTGTTTATTTTTTTGGCCACAGTCAGTGGCACTCAGGGGTCACAGTCCTCACTCTGAACTCAAATGACTCCTGGTAAGCTCAGGCATCATCTGAAATGCCAGGGATTAAACCCAGTTGGTATTGTACAAGGCAAAAAGCCCTATCTGCTGTGCTATTACCCTGCCTCCTTCTCCAGGTACATTTTGGTTTTCTCAATTTTGGGATATTTGTGTAAAGAAATTATATTACACTTATAAACTATATATATATATATATATATATATATATATATATATATATATATATATATATATATTTAAAAGTAACATAGGCCTTATAACCATTAAACTAAAGAGAAGAAAAACTTGTCATGTACTTTATGTAGAAAAATACCAATAATTTTAAATCAAGGGGAAAAAAGGATCTAAGTGCATGGAAACTCATTTGAAATAGCATGTCTTATTAGAATCTAATAATCTGAATGTCTCTTTACCCCTTAAGTTTGAGCCATCAAATTTGACAAAATTTTTATGATAATTCCATCATCCCTTAGACATTTAAATGACAGGCAGTCATATAAACAGGTTGTGGGGGCTCTGATATCCTAGTCTTCATATTAAAACTGACTTCAGAGAGGATTTAAAAATATTCCCTGTCATGGAATGAGCAGTAGATATATTCAATTCCACTTACAATCACCTAAGTATTTGATGATAAATTGGCTACCTACTATGCTTGACTTTTTTGACTTCTGGGCTATAGCTGACCAAATCTTAGTTTGACTTGCTCAGGTCAAGATTTCTTGCATCATTTGGATTCTCTCCCAAAGGATCTGAAGCTTTCACGCTCAACGGCTAAGCTCCCCCTCTAGTGTTCACTGATCATCAAAATATTCCTCCAACAAAAAAGACAGAGAACTGCCTGATATTTGACTCCCCATAAAAAATATAGCTTAGAGCTATATTTATAAGTTTTTAGCACAAAGATGAAAAGGTTAACATAAATTCTACATTTTAAAGTGTTCTTTCCTTTGGAATTTCTTGAAAGCATTCCAACTGGCAGCAGAACTCTAGGAAATGTTGCTTGATCTGCCCTGCAAACAGAATGCTTAACTAAATAGACAGAACAAGTTGGAAATCTATAAGATGATCACTGGATTAAAAACAGTCATTTATATTGGGAAGTTTGAAGCCTTGTTGTAAATAAATGCTTTTCATGGAAAATTGACGCCCTAGAGATTTTTATTTGTAGACCAAGAACCAATGCAGGAACAGGCCTAGAAAAGTACAGGTATAGATGGGATTTGAGGCTTCAGTATTTTTTATTTTCTTTCCAGAATTTTGAGAAAGAAATTCTAATCCCCTCCATTTTCTGTTACAAAGTGCTTGTATAAATAAGTTTATATACACAAAAAGACTTACCCTCACTCTATCTGACACAGAACTACAGACAAAGTGCGAAGGATATCTCTGATAGTTTTAAAGTGTGCTGGGCTCAAAGGTTAAAAGTTCAGCCCCTTCATTAAATCTGGTGTAGAAGCTTCAGTGAGACATAATCCAGAATTTATCATGCAGTTGAAAGAGAAAGAAAACACAAAGAAAGAACAAGCAAAAAAAGGAAAAATTGCCAATTCTAAATTAGGTCTAAAAAACTCAAAATTTCACAATGAATTACCCCCTTAAGTTTAGATTTATTTAATCCTTTATGGTATATAATTTTACTCTAAATCAGAACACAGACACCAAGTTCTTAGAAGGGGAAACAATGAAAGTTACTATATATGAAATTCATTTACACTAGTTTTAAAGGCTATCTTAGAATAAGTCATTGATTTCATACAAAATTCAAAATGGAAAAAAGTATTACTAAAATAAATTAGCTTTGGCTTAAGTCTTCTGAATTTGGGGAACTAATGTAAGACCTTAATCATTATTTTTCTTAGTATTAGTGATTTTAAATACGTAATTAGTCAATTTTCTTCTTATATTGCAAATTAAATTTTTTAGTACAATATTACTATTTTTGAAGTGAATATAAAAAATGGGTGAACTCTGTAAAACAGGGAATTCAGCTTAAAAGTATTTTGTTTTAAGATTATGCTATGATAAAATAGTTATTATTGTTATTATTACTAAGCATTTATAAAGAACCTTATAAATTATAAGCCTTATAATTATAACATTATAAATTACATAAAAACAACCTATAAGAACCCATTATTTTTTAAATTGTTCAAGTTCTATTTTTGTCTAATAAAAACCCTAAATATGTTTTAAAATAAGTCAGTCATTAAAACTATAACTCAGGGATGGTGAGGTGGCACAAGAACTAGCCAAGGAAAGACCAGGGTTCAATCCCCCGGCATCCCATATGGTCCCCATTGCCAGGGGCGATTTCTGAGCGCTTAGCCAGGAGTAACCCCTGAGCATCAAACAGGTGTGGCCCAAAAAAACCAAAAACCAAAACAAACAAAAAAACCCTGTAACTCATAGAGGTGAACATACAAGTTCATATATCTTTTCAAATTAACAATTTTGTGTTCTTGGGATAGATGCCAAGAGAACAATTGCTAAGTCATAAGAAATTTAATTTTTCGTTGTTTTAAATACCTGTTTAAATACTATTTTTCAACTTTCTTACCAACAGTGGTTGAGGATTCCCTTATCTTCACAATTCTACCAACACTGGTTATTTCTACTTTTATAGATGCATGTAGATCTTATTGGAATAACATGGTAGTTCATTGTTATTCTTATTTTTATTTCTCTGATAATAAATAATTAAGAATACTTTTATATGCAATTCTTAATCATCTGTCTTTAAGGAAGTGTCTGTTCAGCTCTACAGTTAACTTGCTAGCTTTGGTGTGTGTGTGTTATATAGATTTGATGTTTTCCCTTTCTTTATTAGAAATGAGTGAATGAATATTTTTCCAAACCAAAAAGCATAATTTCAAAAGTATATTTTCACTTAATTTGGAAATAATTTGGATTTAGAGAAATAGCACAGTGACAGGGTACTTGCTTTGCTTGCTACCGATACAGGATGGATCCAGTTTCGATGCCCGGTATCCCACATCGTTCCCAAGCCTGCAGAGAGCAATTTCTGAGCACAGAGCCAGAAGTAACCCCTGAGAGCCTTTGGGTATGACCCAAAAACAAAAAAGAAAAAAACAGTTTTGGAAACAACCTATATGTCCAAGAACAGATGAGTGAATAAATAAAAGGTGATATATATATATATATATATATATATATATATATATATATAACACGTGAAATACAATTTAGCTACGTATAAGAAAATATGACCTTTTTCCGTGTGCTGTTGCTGTGTCGATGAAACTTGAGGATGTCAGGCTGAATGAGGTGAATTAAAGAAAAAAATGGAAAAAAGGCAAATACCAAATGATCACTTTCATATGTGGAATATTTTTGTTTGTTTGTTTCTGGACCACACCTGGCGGTGATTAGGAGTTACTCCTAGTTCTGCACTCAGAAATCATCCCTAGCAGGCTCATGGGAACATATGGGATCCCAGAGATTCAACCCGGTCCATCCTGGCTCGATTGCATGCAAGGAAAATGCCCTACCGTTCTGCTGTAACTCTGGTCCTTCATATGTGGAACTAAAGAAACAAATTAAGGCAATAAGAAAAAGTCAATAACAGACATTAAGGGTTTTAGTTTAGAGATTTGAGGGGATCCTGAAACAGTGGTGGAAAACACTGACACTCTGGTGGTGGATATGATGCAGCAATATTATAGGTCTGAAATAGTACTGCCAATATTACTAGTCACTTTGCTTAAATTAATATTTAGGTGCATATGTTTACATATATAATATTTACCTGTTACTTTTTCTCCCTAGTGAATAATTTTCAGTTAGGTTACTCATTAAAACAACTAAAACCTTCGAATCCTGAAATGTTAGACCACTTTAAGTTTTTTCTAGTGTTGATTTTCCTGATTCCCATTTTTGTGCTCTTTTTAAAAGCTGACTCGTGTCTTAAAAGGATCATTTTTTATGACTTAATGGGATCAGGTGGCTAGGTTCTACTTTTCCTCCATGGGAGCCTCTTTGAAGATTTAAAGGACTACTATGGTCCACAGGTTTACTCAGCGTTGAGGTTCTTAGATGAAACTGACAACTCATAGGACCCCATGGCCACTGTGCTGAGATTTTTCTCCAGGTACACAATTCTCTGCTCTGAAGTGGACTGAGATCACACACACTTCTTACTGAGTAGTTTTTGACAGAAGTATTCCTCGATTACATGTTTCATGCTAGGTTTTATTATGAGACACAGCATGAATTGTAGGCCAGCACAAATATAAATACCACCTTCCTTTTTTAAAGGGTTTTCTAAGTTCAGGCAAACTTTAAGTCATCAATAAAACCCCTTGGTAAACAGACTACCATTCATAAAAGGAAAATAGAATTTAATGAATATTTCAAGTTAGAATTTCTAATTGTATAGATTTTATGTAAAAATGTTTAGTATGAATGAGATTATGTCAGCTGAACTAATTTAATTTTAAAGAGTATAGAGCAGTGCGAGGACAAGTGAAGGGGACTTTATTCATAAAAATGGTAAAATCAGCAAACAAATGAGGACAACAATGTATATAAAAGCATATAAGTATAAAGTAATTTTAATGTATAGAAACTTTGTTTTTTAACCTTATGATTATGAAATCAAAATACCATATGGAATTTATAGCTAATACCATCTATATTTTTATCTGTCATATCTCAACATAGGAAAAATTAGAACAAAAGAGTTTATTTAATATTTTGTGGCTTCAGGATAGAGAAAAAGGCAAGGGGCTACAATTTTAGTTTCAGTTTTAGTTTCTTTCAAGTTAGAGTCAGTTTTTTTTGTTTGTTTTCTTGAAGAAATATAACTGTTTTCATGGAAAATGTAACAAAGAAACAAATTGCAAAGCTTGGAATATATGTGAGTTATTTAAAAAGCATTCATTTAAAGTGGGAAAAGTTATATAAAAATTTATGTATTGCATTCTTAAAATTCAACTTTGTAAAGATTACATTCACTAAAATAATAGCTAAAATACAATGTCTCTTGATCAAGAAAATAAAGAACAAATAATAGTTGATTGAAGAAGAAAAGAATGAGAAGATAAGCATGGTAAGAAAGAAGGAAGAAGGGTAGGTCAGAGGGGGGGCAGAGGAACTCTGTTTCCCTTGTCTTTTTTTACTATAAGTAGACAGGACAAAACAATCTTGTCTCATCTTTTTAAGTTAGTTTTTCCAATTAATCTCATCCATAAAGTGACTGATATATTATACTTCTCACTAAGAAAATATAGTAAATATTAGGTATATTTTAATATGTTAGACAACTTCATTAGCAATGCAAGGTTTGATATATTTTTAATATCATCATTTGAAAAGGTACTCTTTACCAATGAAAATTTTGATTTTACCAAACTTATTTTATCATGTTTCCAGCTATATATTTGTGATTAGTGTTAATTAGTGTTATTTTACAATATATGAACAGAAAAAGAGAGAACTATGTAAAATTATAAAAAGTAGTTAAATCTCAGTTATGTAAATTATATTATTTTTATTTATTTAATTAAATTGATTTTGGATTTAAAGCTTCACCCAGTGTTGCTCAGTAGTTACTTATGTCTCTACCCAAGAATCACTCTTGATGTTCTTGGGGGACCATATGGGATGCCAGGGATCCAACATCAGTCTGCTCTTTGCAAAGCAATGACCTTAACTGTCATGCTATCTCTTTAACCACAATTTATATTAGTTTTATTTCTAAACACTTTTGCAATGTTTTTTCAATATTTAAAGTAATCACTTTTTTTCCCCTGTGTTTCTCAAGATTTTTTGGAGTCACATCCAGCTTGCTCAAGGCTTACTCTTGGCTCTGTGCTAAGGTATTACTCCTTGTAGTGCTCAAGGGACTTCATGCGGTATCAGGGATCAAACCAAGTGTGCTATGTTTAAGTCAAGTAAATGCCTTAATCCCTGTACTATCTTTCTGATCCAGAAAGTATTATTTAAAATAATTTTTGAGCCTCTGCATGCTGTCACTGAAAAAGGAAATTGGTATTTAGTGAAAACAACAAACCAAAAAAAAATAGTATGGAACTTGTAGGGACTATTAAAACAAAACAAATTTTAACTGTTAAATATATGTCTATTTGAAACCTATACATGTTTTGCAACTCTTCTCAAGGCATGTAATAGATTCTGAACTAAATAAAAATACCTGCTTTTGTAAGGCTTAAATTCTTTTTTTATTATTAGTATAATTTTTATTTTGATTATAGTGGCTTACATATTGTTGACAATAATATTTTAGGTACATGTTAACTTAATATCACCCTAACAGTACAAAAAGAAGCATCAAATACAGTGAGCACTCCAACAATAAAGGTAAGCCATGATCTTGAAATAAAAACATGGCAGAGCACATAAAAAAAGAAAAGAAAGAAAGAAAGAAAATATATATAAATGGAGACAACAACTTCAATAACCACATCAAAACAATGAAATCGACAAAAACTAGATAGATAAATATAAAAGGAGAAAAATTGTTTTGTGCTTTTTTTTTTCTCTTCTGCAAAGGCACAGTAAATATTGGGGTCATTCGTAAAGGAATTCCCTTGGCCTAAGAGCTACAGGGTTTCTACACCCTTTGAGTATATTGGGATTAACTATAGACTCTGTACATGTTCATTTACTCTCCCCTTGGTGCTTTCGTGTTGTTTGGAAGACTTCTGCTCATTCCTGGGTGATAAAGTCAGACCTCTGTATATGAAGATCTCGGTATCAACACAAGTCAAGGGGTGGAACTCATGATGAAGTTTTTCTTTGTGGTTCTAGAAGTTCTGCTCCCTCAGTGTCATTTTAATTTGTCTTCTGTGGTTGGTGGTCTTAGTCTTTGTGTTGATCCTAGGATTTTTCCAGAAGACCCATTCCATTGCAATTTTCTCAGGCAGACCTTTAGAACTGGAGATCATGGTTGTTGTGCAGGCCATAGCTCAAATTCTAGACTAGGGCTTTTTTATTGGTCCCAGGATACATACAGTCCGGTCATGGTTCTATCAGCCAGTCATCTGTAGATCGCAATCTTGGCTTTTGGACAGACCAAAGGGTGACAAATCTTCTGATTTTGTCTTATCGTTAGCTGGTGGGGTAGGAAAACCTGTTCTTAGGTCAAGTTCTTCGCATTTTCCTTGTTGTCAGGATATCAATTTAGAGCTGGCACTTGATGGTGTCCCAGTAGTATTAAGGATGTCCCAGACAGATTTGTTTCCTGTAGTTGTTGTGAAGAACTGTGTCATTTCTATGTCTGGGATCCAGGGTTCAAGGCTGGACAAATGATGTCTAATCACCTGGGGTCTAAGTTGGGTCCACGTGATATATTTTCAGGGTGGGAGATGTCCCTGTATTGCAAACAAGTATGAGTTCTTATTCTCAGTAGATAAGAGCTCATTTGGTGTCACTCATATATGGGTTTTAAGAAAAATGAAAGACATTCTTGCAATAATAATTTTCAGATACAAATGAGAGAAGGGCTGGAAGTTACAGCTCACCTCATGAAGCTCACCACAAACAGGGATGAGTTTTGTTAGAGAAATAACTACATTTCGAACTATCCTAATAATGAGAATGTATGAAGGAAATAGAAAGCCTGTCTAGAGTACAGGCGGTGGTGGGGTGGGGAGCAGGGAGACTTGGGACATTGGTGATGGAATGTTGCAATGGTGATGGGTGGTGTTCTTTACCTGACTGAAACCCAAACAACACAATAATGTATGTAATCAAGGTGTTTAAATAAAATATATATAAAAGATTTCCCCTTTTCTTAGTGTGTCTTTACAGGGGGAAATGGTGTTACATTATATTGCCAGTGCATTTGGGGGTGGAAAGAGAAGAAAACAGAACAGGTCATATTCCCAAAACATATAAAAAAATAGAAATAAAACTATATGTGCTCACATAAATATATAAAAAATGAAATAACAAGGTAATTAAAGGAACAAAATGATGCAATAGTCTATCTTACATGTGGGGGAAATGAAGGTAAAGAGGTACTGTGTACAGGTCTTATACTTATACTTATACTTATACTTTTATACTTATGATGGAAGTATAGGTTTCCCCATTGTCTTTTGGGATTTTCTTGTGCTGTGTGAGTTCCCGAGCACCTTTTCATCATGCACCCTGACCTTCTTCAGATTGGTAAGAGAATCGCGGCAGGAAGGTCTTGAGAAGAGTTCTTGCTTTTGGGGTACTTTTAGAGCTAAGGCCGTTTTCAAGTAACAGTCCATATTAGGAAGAGTTGTTAAGGAGGAACACGCAGCATGAGTCAGCAGGGGAGTTGGTTGGCTCTTCTTGCCGGGGATGAGGTGTGGGTTTGACTGGGTGTCCCTTCACTTGCGTGCTGGGTACTGGCTCGTTGGGGTAGAAGGTCAGTCTTGATGCCTAATGAATTAAGAACTGAGGGTGAAGAGTTTTAATAAGGTGGGAAATCTGGATGGGGTTGGGGGGTGCAGAAATAGTCGGATATCCAAAGGGGGGAAAGGGGAAAGTATATAGAAGGGGCAGGAAAGAACAAAAGAGAAAACACATTAAAAAGGAGAAGAGAAAAAAAAGAAGAAAGTAGTGAGAAGAGAGGAGAAAAGAGCAAGGGAATTCAAGTTTGCTTGAATGTGTTCGATGAGTAGGGACTGTAAGTCTGTTGGTTACTGTTGCTGCTTCAGTGGTCTGGCTCATCTTGTGCTTCAAGTCCTAAAAGAAGATATAACTTAGAGATAAAGTGTATGTTCTCAGGACTTTCTCGTAGTGCAAGCCGGGTATGGTATCTTGTGTGACTGAGCCCTGAGATGCCATCTTAGTTTGTCCATCTTTTGTACCCAAGAATGCCTGTGGACAGAAAAAGCTGAGAGTTTATTTTAAATATATTAAGATTAAGCATTAAAACATATTGTTATGAGATGTTTCCGTTGGAGTCAGTGATTACGCATGGTATTCTTTACCTGTATTTCTGTATAAGATCCCTAAGGGGATATTATGGGCCTTTGTGGTAGAAGGCTGATTACATACCTGTTCTCTCTATGCTGCTATTTCTGCTGTTGTTGGTTTCTTTGTGTTATAATGTGTAGTTAAGAGTTTGTGTTGTTCTTCTTTCGTATGTTTTGGGCATTTGGTATTTGTTGACTGTTACAGTGTTTGGAGTTTCTACCCTGTTAAACTGTATTACTTGATTGTTGAGTATTAGTTGTATATAAGGTGTACGTCTAGGTGCTTTTATCTTTCGTCTTCTGACTTACTTCATTTAACATAATATGTTCTAGATCCATCCATATTGCTGCAAAGTCTGTGATTGTATCATTTCTGAATGCCATGTAGAATTCCATTGTGTATAGATGCCACATCTTAATGATCCATTCATCTGTGTTGGACATCAAAGTTGGTTCCAAGACTTGGCTATTATACTGAGTACTACTATAAATAGTGGGGTGCACACATATTTTGGGATGAATGTCCTTCCAACTTGGGGGTAGATACCTAGGAGATCAATTGCTGGGTAAAATGACAGCTCAATTCTCACTTCCTTGAGCACTCTCCAGACTGTTCTCCATTGGTGTTGGATTAGGGGGTATTCCCACCAACAATGAATGAGAGTGCCTTTTGTATTGCATCCCCGCCAACAGAGACGGTTCCCATTATTTTTGATGTGAGCCATTCTCACTAGTGTGAGGTGGTACCTCATTGTTATTTTGATTTAGATTTCTCTGATGATAAGTGAAGGTGAGCATGTTTTCATGTGTTTGTTGACCATCTTTTTGTCTTCTTCAGAGAAGTGTCTATTTCATCTTCCCATTTTTTATGACATTATTTGGTTTGTGGGGCTCAGCTTTCTGTGTGCTTTGTCTATTCTGGATATCAGCCCTTTATCTGATATGTTGAGTGAAAAGATTTTTTCCCAGTTAACTGTCTTCTTGTGTTAAGGATGGTTTCTTTTGCCATGCAGAAGCTTTTTTGTTTGATGTAGTCCCATTTGTTTATGTTTGACGCTAAAGTTCTTGCCATTGGTGCTCTGTCCTCAAAGACCTTTTTGATATATAGGTCTTCGAGTGTTCTGCCTATTTTATTTTCAACAAACTTTATGGATTTGGGTCTGATTTCAAGGTCTTTGATCCATTTTGAGTTGACTTTTGTATAAGGAGTGAGGTATGGGTCAATTTTCAGTTTTGTACATGTGGTTTTCCAGTTGTACCAACACCATTTGTTGAAGAGACTTTCTTTGTTCCATTTCAAGTCCTTGGCTCTTTTGTCAAATATTAGTTGACTGTATATCTGGGGGTGTATGTCTGGAAATTCTGTTCTAACCCACTGGTCTGAGGTCCTGTCTCTGTTTCAGTACCTTGCTGTTTTAATCATTATGGCTTTATAATATATTTCAAGTTAGAGAGATGCCACCCAGCTTTTTGTTTTTCAATATGTGTTTGGCTATCTTGGGTCTTTTGTGGTTCCAGATGAACTTTATGATTGATTGTTCTAATTCTTTAAAGAATGATGTCTGGATTTGGATTGGTATTGCATTAAATTTATATAGCAGTTTGGGTAGGATAGTCATTTTGACTATGTTGATTCTACCTACCCATGAGTATGGGGTGTTCTTCTATTTCCTTAGATCCTCTTCAATTTATTTCTGGAGTGTTTTGAAGTTTCCCTGGTATAGGTCCTTCACTTCCCTTGTAAGATTGATTCCTGGGTACTTTATATTTTTTGATACTATTTTAAATGAAGTTGTATTTTTGATCTCTCTCTCCTCAACTTCATTATTTGTATAGAGAAACGATACTGTCTTTTGTGTATTGACTTTGTAGCCAGTCACTTTGCAGTACTGGCTAATTGTTTCTAGGAGTTTTACTGTGGACTCATATCATCTGCAAAAAGAGATAGTTTGAGTTCCTCTTTCCCAATTTGAATTCCTTTGATTCCCTACTCTTGTCAGATTGCATATGCTAGGACTTCTAATATTATGTTGAATAAGAGTGGAGAGAATGGGCAGCCTTGCCTACTTCCTGACTTTAGTGGAAATGCTTCTATTTTTTCACCATTAAGGATAATGTTGGCTGTGGGCTTTTCATAGATAGCTGAAACTATCTCGAGGAAGGTTCCCTCTAACTCTATTTTGCTGAGTGTTTTCAACATGAAAGGGTGTTGGATTTTGTCAAACACCTTCTTTGCATCGACTGATATGATCATGTGGTTTTTGTCTTTCTTGTTGATGTGATGTAAGATGTTGATTGATTTGCTTATGTTGAACCAACCTTGCATTCCTGGGATGAAGCCCACTTGGTCATGATGTATGATCTTTTTGATAAAGTGCTGGATTCGGTTTGCTAAAATTTTGTTGAGTATCTTTGCATCTATGTTCATTAGTGAGATTGGTTTGTAGTTTTCTTTCTTGGAGGTGCCCTTGCCATCTTTGGGAATGAGTGTGATATTAGCCTCAAAAAAGAAGTTGGGAAGGATTCCTGTTTCTTCGATGGTTTGGAAGAGCCTGTGGAAGAGTGGTAGTAAGTCTTCTTGGAATGTTTGATAGAATTAGCCTGTAAATCCTTATGGTCCTGGACTTTTGTTTTTAGGGAGTTTCTTAATTACATCTTCAATTTCCTCTGAAATGATTGGTCTATTTAGGTTTTTAGGTCTTCCTTATCCAGTCTCAGAAGATGGTATTTTACCAGGAATCTGTTGATTTCTACTGGGTTCTCTAGCCTAACTGAGTATGTTGTTCATAATATGATCTCATGATATGTTGTATTTCTTGGGGTTCTGTTGTAATCTCTCCCCTTTCATTTGTGATCCTACTGATTTGGGTGTTTTTCCTCTTTTTTTCATGCTTTTTGACAGTGGTTTGTCTATCTTGTTTATTTTTTTAGAAAAACCAACTCCTGGTCTCATTGATTTTTTGTATTTTTTTCTTAGTTTCTATGTTGTTTATTTCTGCTCTTGTTTTTATTATTTCTTGCCTTCTGGCTGTGGTTGGAATTCTTTGAGGTGATCCTTTATACTGTTGGTTATGCCATTTTCCTGTTTCTTGACATAGGCCTGTATTGCTATGAGTTTCCCTCTAATTACTGCTTTTGCTGTGTCCCACTGATTTTACAGATCGTCTCTTCATTATCATTTGTTTCAAGGAATCTTTTTATTTCTTCCTTGATTTGCTCTTTGATCTAGCTGTTGTTGAGCAGCATGTTGTTTAATCTTCAGTTATTAGTTTTTCTCCATTGCTTCTTCTTATAGTCAATTTTGACCTCTGTTGCATAGTGATCTGATAGGGTGATTATAATGATCCTTACATTTGTGGTCTTATATAGGTTAGATTTTTATCCTAGGACATGGTCTATTCTGGAAAGTTCCATCTGGGCTTGAAAAGAATGTGTATTCTGCTTTCTGGGGATGGAGGGTCCTATATAAATGTATTAGCTCTAGATCTTCTAATTTTTCATTTAGGGCTTTTATTTCTCTGCTGTTTTTCTGTTTGATGGATCTATTCAGTGGTGATAGTGGAGTATTGAAATCTCCTACAATTATCACATTGCCCTTCATGTGTTTCTTCAGGCTTGCGAGCAGCTGTCTCACATATTTTGCTGGCTCTACATTAGGAGCATAAATATTGACTAGAGTTAATATTTCTTGGTCTAGTGTTCCCCTGATCAGTACGTAATGTCCCTCCCTCTTTGTCCCTGATCACTTTATTTAGGTTGAATGGAATTTGGTCTGATATAAGAATGGCTGTCCCTGTTCTTTTTTTGTTTTC
Source organism: Suncus etruscus (assembly GCF_024139225.1). Lineage (NCBI taxonomy): Eukaryota > Metazoa > Chordata > Mammalia > Eulipotyphla > Soricidae > Suncus > Suncus etruscus. The sequence goes on along the minus strand of NC_064849.1, from coordinate 148,836,325 downwards.
TATTAGCCTGAATAATTAATTTCCATCCTTTTATTCTAAGCCTGTGTTTGTCCTGTAGTTGTAGGTGTGTTTTATGCAGGCAGCAGAAGTCCGGTTTATGTTTTCTAATCCAGTTCTCCACTATGTTTCTCTTAATGGGAGAGTTTAATCCGTACTATGTGTCTCTTAATGGGAGAGTTTAGTCTGTTAACATTTAGGGAGATTATTGACAGAGAGGACTGTAGTGCAGTTTAGTTGTGTAGGGTGGTTGTTATTACAATCGGGGGTTTGGATTGTGTAATTCGTCTCTGAGTAGGTCGTTTAGGATCGGTTTTGTTTGCGCAAATAATGCAAGATCGTTTTTGTTTAAGAATGTTTTTAGTCTGCCCTCCCATATGAATGAGAGTTTTGCTGGATATTGGACCCTAGGTTGGAAATTTCTTTCATTCAAGCATTTAAATATGTCATTCCACTGTTTTCTTGCTTGAATTATTTCAAATGGGAGTTCTGGTTTGATTCTTATGTCCCTTCCTTTGTATTTGAGGTTTTTTTTCTCCCTTATTGCTTTAAGGAGATCATCTTTCTCTTTGTTTTTTGCCATTTGGATTACTATATGTCTTAGTATTGCTTTATTAGGGTCTATTTTGTTAGGGATTATCTTCATTTCCTGGATTTGCACTGAATTTTCATTCCAGAGGGTGGGAAAGTTTTCTGTTATTATTTCTCTGACTACTTGTTCTTCCCCTTTTCCTATTTCCTCCCCTTCTGGTAAACCCACTATTCTTAGGTTATTTCTTTTGTCCTTGTTTATTAGATACTGAACTTTTCCTTCTAGTGCTTTGCCTTTCATTACCTGGCTAGTTTCTTGGTCGTTTTTTGTTTGCAGTTTTTGTTCAAGTTCTTCAATATGCATCTTCAACTGTATGATCATGCTCATTTGGCTTGTTACGGTATCTTTTAACTCCTTTATTTCCCTTTGTATGGAATCTATCATATTCTTTGACAGTTCTTTAATTTGTCTGATTTGTTCCTTCATAGATTTCTTGTATTAGGTGGCTAGCGTTTCTTTCACTTCTTTCTCATGGCTACTTTTAGGTCTTCTTCCAATGGATCTTTGCATTTTGGTGGACTTGGAAACTTGCCATGGTTTGTCTGTGTCTCCAGATGTTAGGGTTCTCCTTGATTTACCCATATTTTTTTGCATTTATTGGTGTGGCTTCTAGTGCAGTGCCTTCCAAATTCAGCCTGCTTTGGCCCCCTGTGGTGTGAGATGGGTCCCCTCCTTGAGCGTTTATCTAGAGGGTCTGTTGGGTGAGCTCGCTGAGGTTCTGCTCCTCCTGTGCTCTCTATGTGGCTTGATCCATTGCTTTTCCCTTTTGTTGCCAGCTAGTGCAGTTCTGCTCCTGACCACAATGGCGGAGGGCACTGTTGGGCCTAGCTCCTTCTCCTCCCCCCCACCCCCCACAACCTGGGTGTCAGCTCTGCCACTTCCTTCAGTGGGTCTGATCTATTCCATCTCTCTATTCTTGCCAGCTGGTGCAATTCCGCTCCTGGCCACAATGGTTGAGGGTGCTGTTGGGCCTAGCCCTCTGTCCTCCCACCCCTATCTGGAAGTCAATGGAGTTCTGCCCCCTCCGGGCATGGGCCCAAGAAATTCCCTGAGCCAAACCCTGCCGGCCTCTGCCCTCAGCCCTTGGAGAGTCCCAGGTCTACTCCGGGGCTCAGGGGGGTAGGCTGTTCTAGGTCACCCAAACGTCCAGGTGGCTGGCTGAATCTCACCAAGTCTAATGGTCCTAGCCAGTCCCTGCAGTGCAGAATGAATAAGGAGCAGGGTTCTCCTCACCCCTCCTACACTCAGATTGGGCTTGGGGACTCTGAGAGGGGCGCGCAGGGTGGAGGCGGTATGTGGGTCTCACGCACCCATGTGGGGAGTGGGGACTCACCCGGTATGCTCTCCACTCAGGCCTGGGGTCCCTGGGGTGGGGCGCTCAGGGTGACAGCGGGCGTGGGTCTAGGGTGCCCACGTGGAAAGTGGGGACTCACCCGGTCCGCTCTCCAGTTGGGCCTGGGGTCCCTGAGATGAGGTGCTTGGGGTGGCGGCAGCAGGCGCAGGTCTCAGGCGCCCACGTGGGGAGTGGAGACTCATCCGGTCTGCTTTCCATTTTTGGGCCTGGGGTCCAAGGCTTAAATTCTAAGGGGACCCAATTATAGAATATTAGAAGAATAAGGATGCTTTAATAATAGTAGAAATTATCCTTGAGGAGATCATGGTCAGTTATGTTTTTGTTTTTTTTTTTTGGCAAGAGAAATTCTGAAAATAGAAAAATGGTAATGATGAAATATTTACTCTAAGTAGGAGGACGTTGGTGTCTTTAAAAATGTATTTTTGAGGGGCCGGAGAGATAGCATGGAGGTAAGGCATTTGCCTTTCATGCAGGAGGTCATCGGTTTGAATCCCGGTGCCCCATATGGTCCCCCGTGCCTGCCAGGAGCAATTTCTGAGCCTGGAGCCAGGAATAACCCCTGAGCACTGCAGGGTGTGACCCAAAAACCACAAAAAAAAATGTATTTTTGAGTGGCCAGAGAGCTAGTATATAGTGGATAGGACATTTACTTGGGTTTGATGCCTAACATTTCAAATATCCCCTGAACACAACCAGGAGTGATTCCTGAGCACAAACACAGAAGTGAGCACCATTGAGTATAACCCCCAAACAAAATGATTATTTAAAAAATGTGAGTAGGAAAAAATCTAGAATCAAGCAAAAAAAAAAAAATGATCACAGAGAGTAAAGATGTTTTTCAGAGTTTGAAGGTAGGAAGGAAATAAAGTGAGGGATGTTTTGGGCAACAAATATGGTAGAGAAATGGCCTTGCACATAAAACTCCCTGACTTCAAGGAGAAATAAATGAGCACGGAAACAAGAAAAAGCACAAAGCACCCTTGGATGTACCAAAGTCAAAACCAAAAAAAAAAAAAAAAAAAAAAGGCCATAGCTTCATTCCAGATGTCAGCCTCCATTCATCTAGTTTGACCCTGGGGAACCTATGGCCACTCAAGCTGCCACATTTTGAGCCTGGGTTTCCAAGAACTGCCTTGGCAAAATGAAGCACTCCAATAATAAGGTTAATTAAATAGAGAGAAGTTTATCTGTAGAAATTAGTGGATTCAAAATGTGCTTCCTTGGTCCATTGTGTTGCTGAAATACTGGAACTAATATACAAATGAAAATTATCATTACATTTTGGGAGTTTACTTTTTAAATTATGCCTCTATTATATATTTTATTATTTATCTATGCTTTAATATACTGATTATCTTAGTAATGAAAAAGTTACAATAATAATAATAAAAATCCTGTTTAGAAATGAGTGATTAGGGTCCAGAGAGATAGCACAGCGGTAGGGCATACCTACAGCCAATCCAGGACTGATGATGGTTGGAATCTTAGCATTCCATATGGTACCCTGAGCTTGCCAAGAGTGACTTATGATTACAAATAATATTATTTATTATAATAGTGGAAACCACATACATTAAATGTGAATCAAATTGTTTACAAGTACCTTCAGTTAGTAGCAATTGTTTGTTTGTTAAGCAAATTATGTGGCATATTGGAATTTGACCACTTAGGCTTCCCCTGTACCTATTAACATTTAAATTATTAATAATTATTTAATAATTTTGGTGTGCCAGATATCGAACCCAGAGTCTTACAAATATAAAGTAAGTGCTTTACCATCGAAGTTAATGTTTGAACTAGTAATAATACCTACTAAGTTTTTAAGTTACTTTAAAAGCAAGTATCTTTTTATAACCCAAATTCTCCTTGGCAACTTTTCTTTTTGCTCTTTTAGAAACTCAGTCGTGCTTATATGGATGAGAATCTTCTCTTCACATAGCCTCCATGGTAGATTTTCTTTTCATGATTAGTAAGAAAATACTTGAACAGTGATTGTGTTATTATGTTATGGATATATAACATACTGTTTTAGAATCTGGTAAATCATTGTTAAAGGAATAGTAAAATTATTCATGAATAAATTATTGGTTAAATACTTACAATAAAATAATTATTTCCTAGTATTCATTCTACAGGCATTTTACTGTTTTTGAATATAATGAATTTCCATAATAATCATTGCTCAAGGTGAAATGTTATCTTCTAAATTGGATCTTTACATAAAATTTGGTCTCTTGATTCCTACACATTCTAAAACTATACAATAATTATTAAATAGCTTTGCTCTAGAATTAAATTCTCTATTTTTTTAAAATCTTCTCTTCAAGCTCTTCTTAACTTATTTCTTATTGTTAAAATATTGGTTTATAAGAGTATAAATCTTTGTATTTTTTGTTTTGGGGACAAAATAGTTTTATTATGTTTACTATATGCTAAGCATTATTCTGAATACTTTCTTTATAATTACATCTTATGTAATTCTCCAACTTCTTTATAAGGAATAATATTACTCTTTGGCCATTTTGTAAAATAAGTAAACAAAGTACAGAGAACTCATGTCCCCAAGTTAATACTTTAATAATTGACAAAACCAGGACTTTAAATATGCATTTCTGTGATTTTATTATTAATTTAATGTTTTAGGATTCTTTGCAAAACTGGAGATATTTTCCATTTTAAAATGGCTGACCATGCAATTAAGCCTCTTTTTTTCTGGCAAATTTTTGAACATGTTGTCCTATAGTCAAGGCTACAGGTAAATAATGTTCATTGTTTTTTTCATTGATGCTACAGATTCAAAATTAATAATGTCAGATTTTCCTAGGTTTTCATTTATTCGATAGGGTATATAGACTACCTATACCTGGCAGTGCTCAGGGGCTACTCTTAGTTTTATGCTCAGTGGTCAGTTTTAAAGGTACTTAGGACACAATATATGGTGCTGGTGACTGGACCAAGAACAGGGTTCATCTATTTATTTAATAAGCAAGGCTTGATATGAGATCCACTGCAGTAGCCCTTGTTCTAAAAGTGGGATTTTAGTAGTATTTGATTTGTGACTCTTCCAATAAAAACACTCACAGTCATATGATGTGATTAGAAGTTTGACAGAAGTAAAAGAAGAGATAAGCTATTGTTAAAAATTGCTATTGTGACGATATTACCCACATTTCTTTTACAAGGTGATTTGTATTTATAGTTTCTTTATTTTCATCTGCAAAATTAAGATGTTCATCTAAATGCCCTTAAAATTATTTAATGTTTGAAATGCTATGCCTCTGCTATTGGTAGGGCTCTATTTCCTTTAATTCTTACAATTCTTACATAAATTCTATTGATCTTATATACTGTTACTGAATTTACTGAGAACAAGAATAATGATCTTTCAACTAGTATAATATAATTTGTAATATAAAAATAGTATAGGTATGTAAAGCATATTATATTTCAATTCACTTTTCTTTATATCTTGCTAAGAGGATGTTTTATAATAGATTATCTAATCTATTTGATCAATTTTTATATTCTTGTTTATTGCTTTCACTTTTTCCTTTACTAAATCCATAATTTCTCCAGATATTATATTCTGTAATCTGAATATTTCCCTTGATATTTAAATCTGATTAAAAGTACTTATTTTTTTGTAAGTTGTATTGGCCAGTGGATGTCTGGAGAATAACACAAGCAGTTGAAAAGTGGAGACCATCCAAAATAAATTTGAAAATATATTGGAACTTAAAATAGCCTTTCTATGAAACTCTAGATAAATTAAAGCCAATTTAGCATTTTGTTGTCTATGTGCAATAAAAATTCCATAATCAAAAACAGCTCTGAGGACCACATTCAATCGGAGACTGCAAGAACTGACCTATTATAGCATTCTCTAAATCTGGTGTCTATTATTCATTTTTGTCCATTTCATTATTGCTATTTTTTTTAATTTATATCTGCTTCATCCTAAAAAACAAACTTTATAGAGAGAAAGTTGAGTTTGTTCTATTGTCAGAACATTCATTAAATATTCACTAAGTCATTCGTACAGATGGATAAATAATTCTAAGAATATAATAATTTTCAAATCTAAATTATATCATAATATTTTGAGAAGCTTGAATAGTAGTACAGACAGAGATATTTGCACTTTCATGGTGGGTTTGATGCTGAAACATAGTATACTTAAAAAAATACCAAGATTTAGGGGTGGTAGGTAGCACAATGGAAGGACATTAGCATTGCATGCAGCTAACCCAAGCAGGACACAAGTTCTATCCCCAGCAATCCATATCGTCCCCTGAGCCTGCCAGGAGGAATTTCTGAATGCAGAGTCAGGAGTAACCCTGGAAAAATTTATGCAAGTAGCTTAAGAACTCCATGAGATAAAAAAAAAACAAACAAACAGTGTATCAAGCAAAGTAGAACAAGGGATCAGTAGTTGTACAATGGTTAGGGTTACATGGTTAGGTTACATGCTAACAATGTGCTGAAAATGGCTTCAAACCTTAGCAGCACACAGGATCCATGCATTATTGGGTGTAGAAAATTTTAGGCAATACAGAGTCCAAGAAGCATGTTATATTATAGCTCTTGGTTAAATTTTCAAACAGGTATCTGATCATCATCTGTGGGCCTTTCTCTCCTCTATCCCAGCACTGTTATAAAATCCCCATCACATAAAAAAATAATTAAGTAGAACCAATTGGTATTGCTGAATATGTTATTTTAAGGAGACAGTTTCAGCTAGTCAAAACTCCAGAAAAGTAGTGAATGTGGAAAAATGAGTGTGATTTGTTAGGCTTTGAGGAGCATGCATGATGGCCAGATGACCACGAGTTGCTCAAAAGCTAAAATTGTTAGGTGCTCAACTCTGTATAAACTAAAACTGACAAAATTTATATAATAGAAATAGACTTTTGAATTTAGCTTCAAATGATAAAAATAAAATGGAAATGACATTATCTTAAAGATAAAAATATTTATTGAAGATTATCATTATTTTCTCTTTAATGACTTTACTATATAACATTTTTTTCAAATATTTGTCGACATGTATACTAATTATGCTGTGTTTACTGAGTTAAAAAAACTTAGTGATAGCAGGAGGGTGCTTTTTCTTGACTATTGATGGCCACACTATGATTAAATTAGTTTTGAAACATAACAGCCAGTCCACGTACGTTTTTGAATAGAGTTGTAAAATAAATTCCCTTTATCTTAACTTTGTGATAAATGGCATAATTTATCTAAGTTTACCTCCAAAATTGTTAAAACAAATGAGGTAATATGCAATGTGTTTGACTTAAAGAATGTTGATATGTTGCACCTACTCATGAAAGCTCATTTTACTGTGTCAACCTGATGTTCTGTGTAAGGACAAATCCTTTACTATGTAGAGATGCTTCCTGGGATTAAATTACACTAGGAAAGGTTTAAATTATCTAAATATTTAAATTATTTAAATACCTTTTTAATTTTACTACAAATGCCTCAATTATACTTACAATCAAAGTTATTTACATCATATTAGTGAAAATATAAGTATCAAATATATTCAACTATTAAATTCAATGAACAGTAATTAATATTTATTAACCTCCCACTATTCAGTTAATTTTGTCTTAGTTGATAAACTTCAATTTACTGTTAAATGCAAAATATGCATAAAAATAAAGTGAGTCTGGAATCACTATTATTTTCAAAATAAAATTATTTTACAAAGTTTATTATTGAACTCTTGTTATTTATAATAACAAAATTGGTACTAAAATCTATTCAAGGTGCTTGCATTTTCCTCTGCTTAATCAAAAGCACTGGAAAGTAGAAGAGCAAATTGCCAATAGTTATTTAGCTATTCTTCCCTTTTTCCTTTTTTTTTAGCTTCAACTCCAAATGAAACAATTATATTGAAGACGTGCATTTAAGAAATGGGTGCATCATAAGGTCAAATTATCTTTAAAAAAAAATCAAATGATCATTGAAATCTCTTAGGAAAGACATTTGGCTTAGGAAAACTGTTTTCTTTTACTTGAGACTCAGCACTTATACATTTGCTATTTTTAAAATTACTTTTAAAGATTATCTTTGTATTTAATAGAATTGTTGTGCAAATATGGCTTAATACATACAATGAGAGCTATTATAAGTCCCTTATGGTCCCATCAAGATCCATAGCGTCCTTCAGGTCTCTGCATAGTCTGCCCTCTGGTGCCCTAGGTCTGTGCTGCCACACTTTCTGTTTTATCAGTCCTGAAATATAAAGCAAATTCTAAGTTTAAAAAGAACTCGATAGATGTAGCCTAAATTCAATTTAAGAAAGCCAAATGATATTAAAGACTTTTTTTGAAAGAATGATTTATACCATCAAATAGTAATATAATGTATATACTTAAAAGCCAGTGTAGTATAGATCTATTTATCAGGGAAAAACATTATATGTTGGGAATGGTTTAAGTATACTGGATTTAACTTTATGAAAAAAGTTTGAGTTTAGAATATGAGCATTTACATTGGGAAAAGAATTGTACAACCAATGCACTTAGTAATAAACTAAGTCTTCATTCTTTCATGGATTCCTTCTTAATAAACAATGTAAGTTATAAAACATACTCTTTTCTTATAGATATTTAAAAGAAAAACTAAGCAGATTTAAATTAAGTCTACTTACTAATCTTATGCTATATAAAATATATATATATATATTTTTTTTCTCTTAAGGCCAAAACACTTTTACTTCAAATACTCAAAAGAAATAAATTGGAGAACATGTATTAAAATTCTAAAATGTGATTCAAAGTTCATAAGTTAAATGGTCAAAGTCTATTTTATTACTTTAAACATTATGAAAAGATAGCTTCATGTTCCCAATTTATATTTAATGTGATCATTTGCAGTATTATTTTCATCTCAAAAGATCAAAATAAATCTAATTAATAATTAATTGTAGTTCATTGAAGAAGATATCATTTCAGATAAAGTTGACATTTTTTTAAATTTTTTTAAAAATTTGACATATTTGAAAGGTTACAACTAATAATAAATTTTACCTATGGAATGATATTTCTACTATGAATGTAATAAAAGTAGAGCAAAGAAACTTTTAAATCTCAAAGCATAATTAGCAGAAGGCAGAGCATCTGCTTTAAAAATAGCCAGCCAGGGTTCAATCATCGGTACCTTATATGACCCCCAAGTCTGCCAAAGGTGATCCCTTAATGATCGAATGAGTTGCCAGAGAACAAAATGCAATAAAAATAGCAGCTCAAACATATAAATATGAAAACTGTTAATTAGAGCAGTATAAATGTATATATTAAGGGAAAAGTTAAACTTACATTGATTTTAATGATAAAATGTATTGAATTGCATGCACAGTAACATGATAGTTTTTGAAACCAGTTTCAGAAATATATCATTTTAATCACCGAAAGCAAAGTTTATGGAAAAATGTCTGAATATCAAAGCTGAACAATTAATTTTAGCGTGGCACAGCAAATATAGATATGCTTCCTTTACTATTAGTTTGGGTTATAGCACTTTATAATAAGATATTTAATATCTCTTTATTTTAACTAAATCCTCTCACAAGGTATACAAATTAGGCTTGGCTTTTGCATTGAGGTAGGGTGAGTGAAAAGGAGGTAATAACTTGTTTTAAATCGTACTTTAAGAAATTATTTTATTGGGAATAAGTCAATAAAATATTCCTACTTTGGCAAATACTGAAAAAGAAACAAAAGGACTTAATGTAATTATTTGTTTACTAAATGCAAAGTGAGGGTTCTATGAAAAAATAGCATTAACTCAATTTTGGTTTCCTAATTCAAGAAATCTCATATGCTCCTAGTTTTTGCTTGTGATATATATATATATAGTAAATATATATTGTAGATATATATGTATAGTAAATGAATTGAAGCCTGTATCTTTACTCTTTTTAACGTAAAATTTTTATGACAAAGCTATTTTACTTTCTTTCTCTTTAACTTTGCTACAGTATTTCTAAATAGCCCAGCAGAGATAAATCAACGCTGGAACTGTAACCTTACACTTATATACTTGTTAAATGACTTTTTTACAGTCTGTTATTGCTAGAAATTGGATTGCTTTTAAACTAATGCTGTCTGGCGGGCAAAAGTGAGTGAAACCGCAAAGCCTGGAGGAACACTAATTACTTGTTTTAATTAGCAGGAACTTTCACTAGAGTATAATCTCCCTACAGGCCACTTTTCGGTAGGTGTGAAAAAAAAAATCCTGTAGGAACAAACTGATAATCTCTTACTTGCCCCTAAATGAGAGCAGAATTTTGCTCCTAGTGTAGGCACATCATTCTCTAAGCGCCTCAAACCCTCCAGGCCCGGCTACCCAATTCAAAGATCTTTTGCAATCAGTTGCACAATAGTCTCTTATTTTATGCTGCTACATCATAAAAGTGGTCCTTTTGTTACATTTCCATCCTGAAAGGGGTCCTAATCCCTTTCTTTTCAGACAAGTCTATGGCAAATTCCACAGGGACATCCCATTCGCCACAAGGACTGGATGTCCCACTCGGAAAGTAGCATGGGAAGCTTTGAGGATTTTTTTTTCTCCTTGCCACTCTGCGGAGAACATTAAAACGTACTTTTCATTCTCTCACCATAGGGGGAACCCCCTTAATGATGACAGAGAAAGAAACATTCCATCACACTGTCCCTATGATACCATTCTGCTCTCAAGCAGGCATTGCTCTGCTCAGAGAATCAAACATGGTTTCCAGCAGGTGGATGATGCTGAAGGTCACAGGCAGCCAAATGCAGAGGTTACACGCGGAGGAAGAGCAGGTTCCCACAGCAAATTAAGTCATCTGTGAAGCCTTCTCATTTCCCAGCGACTAAATTTATGAGTGCTCCAAAGGGTCATCACTGCATGCATACACATGTGCTATAATGAAAGTATTTGAAGGTTTAGAGGACTAGTATTATCCCAATTAGAAGCACATACGCAAGCGTCGTGTCTAAAGGAAATGAGCGAGCATTTCAAATGCATTCATGTATCTTTCAGTGCTGATTAAGGAACTAAAAGCTTCCTAATTTTTAATAATTTAAAACAAAGCCTTAAATAATAGATTAAACGTGAGTATATTTTTAAAGTGAAGGTGTAAGTATCAGGAAATCATATTATTTTCCTGATACAAAGGAATTACTCTAACTTTTACATTAAAGATATTGAAAACCCACAAGGTTATTATAGTTGTTTAATGCTATTATAAATCTTGATTACAATGAGATAGGATCCTATAGGGCTTGAAATATGATTTTCATTTTAAGAAAGTCAGTACTGACTTAAAATGATGATTTTATAAAACAAAAAGTATGAAGCAGTAAATCAGCAAATTTTCTTGAATTCAAGGATATGTAATTGATTAATTTATTCAAATTAAGGATATTGTTCACAGATTATACCATTGTTTAATATTTTATTCTTTTAAATATCTTTTAAATTATATACTATCTCCTGCTCAAATGATGATACTGAATAAATACTAGTACTCTTTATCAGAATTTTCTAATGAACCTTTATAGCTATTAGTATTTCCAAATGTAAAAGTTATAATTATATCATTAAAATGTTCTCTTTACCTAATTATGTTTATTTAAAATTAGATACTTTAAAGTACTTTTTTCTCATTTTTCTTCTTTAATAGCACAAGAGTAACTTTATATATTAAAAAGAGCCTTGGGACTGTTCCCAGGATCTTTGATATATTTAATTTCTGTTAGAGATATTTATCATCTAAAATGGAGATATTTATCATCACCTATCTATGGAAACAATTATATATAGAATATTGTCTGAGATACCAAAAATATGTTCATTTATCTAAATGTAACTGATATAAACAGGTTAGAAAATAAAACTAAACCCAAGCCAACCACTCTAATTCTGAATTTTAAGAAATACTTCATTCTGCCTTTTTTATATTATTCAGTTGAAAAATATCAGGTAAGATTTTTTTCATGGTCGTTATTTGAATTGTGTGTGTGTGTGTGTGTGTGTGTGTGTGTGTGTGTGTGTGTGTTTGTAAATACTTGATACAATAACTTCTTTGGAACTTTAAAGTTATTTCCCAGAATTTAATTTTAGCTCATATGTAGAATTCTTTAGTTACATTTTGCAAAAGTCAAATTTCACAAAACATTTGTCCAAAAATATTCTATATTCTGATCCAAGCTCTGTTTAGTTCACTAAAGTCTGGTGGCTGCAGTTGTGTTCAGAGTCCAGTTTGCTAGTGGTGGATTGTGCTTGCATGAGACTGCAGAAAGAGATCAGAGTGCATAAAAGTAAACACCCAGAATAGAAGAGCAATTGAAAGGGGCTTTGTGAACTACTGGTGTTGCATTAGAGAATGGGTGAGGGTGGGACTGCCTGATTCTTTGTTTCCCTTCACAGTGGTGCTTCCCAGGGACCTCCATTGTGCCCTGAATGAACTGACCATCTCCCTAACAAGCTAATAGCAACCCTGTAAGCACATTTAAATTATCAAGCCTAAATATTTAGAGTTATTTGAGGCTCTTTCTTCTTTTTCATTAATTAGTGGAATCTACATATAATTTCTAGATTTTTTTGGTATGTTTTCTGAGACACATACTAAAATCTAGGACTAAATCTTATACTTAGGACTGTTAAATTATGTTTAATTAAATCTGAAGAAAAAGGTTTTGTATTGTAAAATAAAAATTATCTATTGTGTAGATAACTTTCTCAACAATTTAGAAATAAATTCAAATGAAATTTATCCTATTTTCAAGTTTTCACTTAAGGGCAGAGGTTTTTTTTGTTTTGTTTTGTTTTGTTTTGATTTGATTCTTTTTAGTACAATATTACTTCATACCACTAGGGCTAAAGGAAATTTATATCTTATGGAAGTATCTTTGCAATCTACGCAAGAGAAGGAAGTTGGCTAAATGCCAGGTAGAAAAGGAAATATAAATTAACATTTGTGTTTCCTTTTTCCTAAGTGACTATCACAGAATTTGGTTTTTTTTTTCCCCCGAGTCCTGAAGATTCTTTAGGTGCCTTTTCTTTTCCTTGCTTTTTCTTTTTCTTTCTTTCTTCCTTTCTTTCTTTCTTTCTTTCTTTCATTCTTTCTTTCTTTTTTCTTTCATTCATTCTTTCTTTCTTCTTTCTTTCTTTCTTTTTCCTTCTTTCTTTCTTTGTTTTTTCTTTCTTTCTTTTTCCTTCTTTCTTTCTTTCTTTCTTTCTATCTATCTATCTTTCTTTCTTTCTTTCTTTCTTTCTTTCTTTCTTTCTTTCTTTCTTTCTCTTTCTTTCTTTCTCTTCTTTCTTTCTTCTTCTTTCTTTCTTTCTTCTTTCTTTCTTTCTTTTCTTTCTTTCTTTCTTTCTTTCTTCTTTCTTTCTTTCTTTCTTTCTTTCTTTCTTCTCTCTCTCTCTCTCTTTCTTTCTTTCTTTCTTTCTTTCTTCTTTCTTCTTTCTTTCTTTCTTTCTTTCTTTCTTTTCTTTCTTTCTCTTTCTTTCTTTCTTCTCTTCTCTCTTTCTTCTTTCTTTTTCTTTCTTTCTTCTTCTTTCTTTCTTTCTTTTCTTTCTTTTCTTTCTTTCTTTCTTTCTTTCTTTCTCTTTTCTTTCTTTCTTTCTTTCTCTTTCTTCTTTCTTCTTCTTCCTTTCTTTCCTTTCTTTCTTTCTTTCTTCTTTTCTTTTCTTTCTTTTTTCTTTCTTTCTTTCTTTCTTTCTTTCTTTCTTTCTTTCTTTCTTTCTTTCTTCTTTCTTTCTTTCTTTCTTTCTTTCTTTTCTTTCTTTCTTTCTTTCTTTCTTTTCTTTCTTCATTTCTCCTTTCTTTTTCCTTTTTTTCTTGCTTAACTTTCTGTCTTTCATGTTTTGATTTTGGTACTCAGGGATCATTTCTGATTGTGCTCTGGAATCACTCTTGGCAGGCTTGGGAGATGTTATAGAATATAGAAGATCAAATCTAGACCAGTAGTGTGCAAAGCAAGTGCACTATATGCTGTATTATTACTTTGGCCCAGGTATTTATCTTTAGGGTAAGCAAAAATTGAAGAGCATGAGGTACTCAAACCACAATTTCAAGTGTTATTTAAATTTTGTGTGAAATTCTGTATCATGACTGAACTGGTGATGATTAGGCTCTTAAAATAGCAACGACTAAAGCAAATAATTAAATAATGATTAAATTTATATACTAAAAATCTAAGTATAAAATATGTGATGTTTTATTATCAATTTTACTTATGTATATACATGAATGTATAGCTGATATCTTTTTTGCTATGGTTAGGTAAAGGGTTGATATTTCTTCTAAGGTAACACATTGAGACATAGAAAGCATATATATATTTATTTATGTTTACATATAAAATATTAATTTGTTGGTATATAAAGCAAACACTTTTCAAATTACCAATTATATACAAGACAAAAAGTTGAAGGTACAGATATAGTTACCATTGGAATAATTATTTTTAACTTTAAAGAATGTTTATATCTGACTATAAAATATAAATTCATGGGTAGAAAGAGCTCAATGGCCTGTATGGGACAATAGTTTTGATCCAAAGCACTACCAGGAGGAAGCCAGTGCACAGCATTGAGAGTAAAGAATGAATTTTAACAAAAAACAAATTAAATTATGAACTTAAATTCTAAAAACTATAATTTAATTTATATATCAGAAGATGAAATGTGAGTAATAAAATAAATTTCTAAACAATTATAATTTTACTAGTACCTTAATATTTGTTCTCCTGTAGCTGTAGTTTACTCACTTAAATTGTGTTTATTTTTCTCTATACATACATATTTTAATTCAATGCACATTTGGTTAAAATTTTTAAAAAGTTCACACTCATAGAGTTATAATTATCTTACCATTTCTTTAATATAAACTTCTCAGTAGTTCATTTTCTCTAGAGTGTATTGTTTTACTGGGAAATATGTGTTTATTTTGGGGACACCCACACATAGTTCAGATAAGCACAGGAGAAACGTTCCAAGTGATTTTGAAAAACCTGACTGGCTATTCAATGTGAGGGCCTAAGGATGTGATGCTGCTGAGTCCCAACTGTGCTGAAAACTCACCTCAGAAATGCTGGTGGTGGTTCTCAGGGACCTCCAGGTTTTCCCTTTAGTTTTCAAGGAATTCAGTGGTACATGCATGGAACTGGGATCAGCCTTATGGAAGGAATAAAACTAAACATCGATATTTCTGAAGATTACTCATGTACTACTATGGATTTTGAAACTAATTTATACAAGATATAACTGTGAAAGTATTTTCAGGTTCATTAAATAACCTAACTCATGAGTAAGGTTATTTTATGCTACATGTTTAAGTTGTGCTTTTATGTTTTGTAAAATTCCCTTATTCAATATAAATTCCATTAACTATATAATCTAATTACAAGTATACCATAATTATTAGTCATATATATTTAATAGAATAAGCATGAAATTAATTATTGTATTTTGATAAGTCACAGATTAAATATATTTTTATAGTTTTTGAGGAGCATTTTATAACATTATATTTTTTCCAAGTGAAGCCTCATTTGGGGAAGACTTCAATTTAATATTTAAATCTAGAAATCAGAGAGCACAGAGCAATAGCACAGTGGTAGGGCCTGAACCAAGATGGACCTATGTTCTATCTTTGGTATCTTATATGGACTCTCAAGCATGTTAGGAGCAATTTCTGAGAGCAGAGCCAGGAGTAACCCCTGTTATACCTGCCAGGTGTGACTCAAAATAAAAACCAAAAAAAAAAAAAGAAAAGAAAAAATGTTTAAAAATAAATAGATAAAAGAGACAAAGAAAAATAAAAAGATCTAGAAACTAATAAAAGATAAAATGGTTTTTTAGCAGAGAAAGAGTGGCTTCTTTTCTAATATTGGAAGCATATATGAGTGAGAGAAAGGAGGAGGAGTGCTAATTCTCTTACAAAATAAATTTCTATTATTCTTGAATATTCTTTGTAACTTAGATTTAGGACAATCATTTCTATTTTTCATGTAGTCAGATATCAATTAGCATAATATTAGTATTTTGAGTATTGTTGAGGTATTGTTACATGGTTATAAATTCTTTCCAATGTGTCAATGAAATGTCGTTAAATTTTCTCTGTTCATTGTGTGAAGTCATGAGACTACTATGAACAAAAGGGTATGCTGTTAATGACACTATATAACTTCTGAAACTTGTCTTTATGGCTAGAATAGCACGTTTATCCTTTGGGGTGGGTGTTGAGCTACCTCAGCAATGCATAGGAGTTACTACTGGCTCTGTGCTCAGAAATTATTCTTAGCAGTGCTTGGCATCCCATAAGGAATGCTGAGGATCAAGCCCATATTGGCAGTATGCAAGGCTAATTAATGTCTTACCTGCTATGCTTGTTTTCCAGTCCCAAACATAACACTCATTCTTGAGCTAGTAACCAAGATCTGATTACCAGCAGGTCAAAATTCCCAAGTAATGACTTCCATCTATTTCCAAAATGGTGATCCAACAAAATTATGAGGCATACTGAAATTATTATTTTAAGACACAATACTATAAGATAATGTTTTATACACTACATAGTTATAATAAACTTGGATAAAATTTTCAAAACACTCTTACATATGATGAAAAATAGATCTTTACTATCAGGTAAATAAACACAAAATAAATATAATAACATTATGTACTATGACTCCACTTGAGTGGTATGAAAAGACAAATGTATTAAGGGAATTCTCTCTTAACTAATTTCTCAAGAAAATGTTTTATTTTAGGAAGTAGAACATGAAACTAGAAAATGATTAAAAAGAATGACCTTAAAAAAAATAACAATTATATGGAAAGTCCATAAAATAGGAAAAGATGTGACGAATATACCAGTAAAAATAACAAATAGGAATAGAGCACATAATTTTGGCCATGTAAGTCAAGAGGTATATTATAGAGAAATATCTATTTTAAGAAGTCTTTAAGGAAAACAATGTGTATCTTTTAGATATTAGCTCTTATTTTTCAATTTTTATTTATCAGATCCCTGCTATTAAAGTATCTTACTAATAATTAACATATCATAAAAAATATTACCATATTTCCATTTATTGAAACAATTTTGAAAAATTTAATTGAAAAATAGATGTCTATGTTAGAGAAAGGATCTAAATGGTGAGTACAGTAGCAGCAACCCAGAGGAGCCTGGAGATGGTTAGTGCAGTTTGTCCCATTGCAACCCCCAGCATGAATTTAACAAAACTCCGAGACTGGCAATTGGGCAAAGGACTCCTGGAGACAAAGAGGCAGTAGGTCATCAGATTGAAAATCAAGCTCATATAAGATTGCCAGAAGAAAAACATGATGATAAATGGAGGGAGGCCTTAGCAACAGTGGAAGAGCTAGAAGCCAGCTACGCAGAGATGTTCCGGAGACAGAAGTATGGCAGTCAGCTGGTGCCATAATAGGTCCTGCAGCAGGGATGGGAGCTGTGGAGAGTGGCATATCTATGACCGAGTTTGCCGAACACAGACATATTGCCAAGAAAGTGCAGCAGGGACAAGGCGGGAGAGCCAGCGATTTGGCCAAATGGGGAAGCTGCTGCAAGTCAGAGAGATAGCTTGTTTTCTGACTGCCTGCAGTGATGGTGAGAAAAGGGAGCTGCTCTGCTTGCAGCTTTCTTTTTGCCCATCCTTCACACCTCTTGCTGAGTGATCTAGGCAGGGCCTCCAATCCAGCCTGTATTTTGATCTAAGGTTTGTGCATTCAAAGCATGGACTTACATACATAAGGCCCAGAGAACACCAGCTTGTAGTATCAGGTTGGCAGTTTTTGACATCAAATGAACCATTGTAAAATTTTGCTAGTACACTGAGAAAAGGTGTACTAGTCCAGGAAACAACACAATAAAACATAAAAAAACATTACCACACTGCAATAGTTACAATGGAAAAAGACAACACAGAAACCATCATGCTTAATGAATGAAGAAGTTTGAGGATCCAACTAATATCAGCCACCTATATAGTTTCTCAGATAAAAAAATTTTTAGAGAGAAAATGTGGAAGATGTTCTAATAACTCAAAGAAAATATGAAACAGACACAGAGTTGCAAATGGTTAAGAAGATTGAATCCAACATTTTGCAGCCTGTAAGAAGCACATTTGAATAGTCAGAGCAAACAAAATCTCAAAGTCAAAGGTTGGAGAAATAGCCTTTAAGCAAAAAACTCTCATAAAAGGCTGGGTGGCCACGCTAATATTAGATGACAGAGACTTCAGGCTCAAGAAGGTTATTCAAGAAAGATAACTTAATTTCTTAATAATCAAGGGATATATACATCAAAATAATCACACTTGTAAACATATACGCACCGAATAAGGGACCAACAAAATAATTAAGACAACTGCTACTACACTTGAGGAAATAAATCAAGAGCAACACAATAGTAGGGGGAGATTTTAACAGAACTCTCTCACCTCTTAATAGATCAACCATATTAAAAATCAACAATGATATACTGACTTTGAAGAAAAAATACTGAAGAGATAGTAAAATGATAATTCATTCACAATTTTGCCTCATAATCAAGTACTGGGGCCAAGATAGCATGGGTGTAGGGCATTTGTCTTGTATGTATGCAGAAGGATGGTGGCTCAAACCTCGGCATCCTATATGGTCCCCGGAGCCTGCCAGGAGTTATTTCTGAGTGTAGAGCCAGGAGTAACCCATGAGCACTGCTGGTTGTGACACAAAAACCAAAAAGAGAGAGAGAGAGAGAGAGAGAGAGAGAGAGAGCAAGAGAAAGAGAAAGAAAATCAAGTACCTTGAAGTCAACTTAATTCAAGAAGTGAAAGACCTATACATAAAAACTAAGAACACTGCTTCAAGAAATAAACTAAAGCACAGGAAATAGAAATATGCTCATGCTTTGGGAAAATTAACATCATTAAAATGCCAATACTTCCAAAGCATTGTATGGATTTAATGCAATTTCTATAAGAATACCCATGAAATTTTTCAAAGAAGTTGATGAAACACATTTGAAATTCATATGGAACAACAAATGTTCAAAAATAGCTGAAGTAATCATATGGAAAAGAAGATGGGAACTAACTATAATATGTACTATAAACCAACTATAATATATACTATAAAGCAGAAGTCACTAAAATAACATCATAGTAGAATAGTGACTCTCAGATCAATGAAATAGACTTGAATATTTTGAGAATGACCTACAGTTGTATGATCAATTAATCTTTGATAAAGAGGCAAGAAATACAAAATGGAGCAAGGACTTCCTTTTCAACAAGTGGTGTTGGAAAAACTGGCCACTACATGTAAATAGAGCAAACTTTGACATCTATTTAATGCCATGTAAAAAGGTTAAATCACAATGCATTAGAAACCTCGATAAAATTCCAGAATCATAAAGTATGTAGGGGAAAATGCAGGCAGAGCAACCCATGACTATGAAGCTAAATGCATCTTCAATGCTGACACCAAACAAGTAGAAACAAATATAAATCTACATCAAACTTAGAAGCATATGTATCTCAGTGAAAATGATGAATAGGATACAAAGACTAACCATGGAATGGGAGAAAATATTTACTTAATACCTATCCTATAAGGGGTTAATATCCAGATATACAAGGCACTGGTAGAATTCAGCTAAAAAAAATCTAACTCCATCCAAAAAATATGGAGATGAATAAATAGATATTTTCTCAAAAAAAAAAAAAGAAATAAAGATGGTTGAATAACAAAATGCTCCACATCATTAATCATCAGGGAGATGCAAATCAAAATAACAATGAAAAATCATCTCACACCATAGAGACTGGCACACATTACAAAAATCAAGAACATCAGTGCTGACACTGGGGAAAAGGGACTTTCATCCATTGCTGGTGGAAATGTGGACTAGTCCATCCAGCCTTTTTGGAAAACAATATGGACATTCCTCATAAAACTAGAAATTGAATTTCCATATGCTCCAACAATTCCCTCCTAAGTATATATCCTAGTAACCCAAAATACAATACAGAAAATGCCCTCTGCACTCTTATGTTCATTTTAGCACTATTTAATATAGTCAGAATCTGGAAACAACCCAAGTGCCTGAAAATAGATGAGTGAATAAAGATACTGTGGTATATCTGCATAATGGAATACTACTCAAGTGTTTGGAAAAATGAAGCAACAAAATTTCTTTATAAATGAATGGCTATAGAAAATATTATGCTAAGTGAAATAAGTCAGAGCAACAGGACTAAACATAGACTAATGTCACTTATTTTTGGAATATTGGAAAAACTAAGATAGTATGGTAATAATGACAAATGGTAAAGGAGACAATAGTAATGAGGTCCATGAGCATCTGTCCATAGTAAGATGATTTCCAGAAATAGTGGACCAGTGCAATTAGGGTATAGAAGGAATCCCTATGACAATAATAATTGGAACTGATCACTCTGGATAATAATTGTGGGTTGAATGGAGATTAAGTGATATGCATGGTACTATTTTATTAATATTGCATAACACAGTTTTTAAATAAAAGAAAAAAATACTAAATGCATATTCTCAGGGTCATTTCTTTGTACAATTTTGCCCTAAATGTTGATTTTTAGGAAAATGCTAGAAGATACAGCAACACAAAAAAAAAATCAGTGAAAAAAATAAAAGGATTCAAAGGGAATAAAGAAATAAGGATTTTATTCCTACATTAGAAAAAGTACATTTCCAGTTGTCAGTGTGAAGATTATATAATGTTGCTCTGTTCAGGAAGAAAAGTGAGAATTCTAGAATACACACTTGGTAACAAGTGATCTGGATTCCTCCTTCAGCATGCCTTAGTCCTTCTGTATCTCACAAAAAATAAACAAACCAACAAAAAAACATAAAAGCAACACAAAAGAGTAATTTTTATGACAGTTATGAAGCTTCAGTATAATGATCTATATATTTTATTTATGACATGACAGCCTATAACATTTTATTAAGTATTAATCTTGTTATTATAAAATTATGCATAGAGTTCTTGCAATGATATCAAATAATATTTTCCAGATTATGTATGATACATGACCTTTGGTTCTTCCAGAATGGTTCAAGAGTAGTATAGCTGACAGTCCTATAAATGGGCAACCATAACATAGGACAGAGGAACTTAGGATAGAAAAAATAATTGGAAGGGAACCATTGTCAGAAAAATGTTTAGATTAGAAGACACTATTTTAAATTAAACTGAGGATGAAAAATCACAAGTTGAGTTCTCCGTGCTAGTATTGCTTGTTTATAGAAATTAACTCTTCTTTAGAATGTGGAGAGAGTCATAACTGACTCCTTAACATCTCCTACCTCAGGCAGGAGAGATAGCACAGCAGAAAAGCGGAAGGGCCTTTACTTTGCACTCGACCAACAAAGAATGGACCCAGGTTCCCATATGGTCCTGGAGCCGGCCAGGAAAGATTTTTAAGTGCAGAGCCAGGAGCAAAAATGAATTCCTTTTCTGCAGTCCTGAGTGGCCTTGTGGGATCAGATGATGCAAAACATGGTATCCAGCCTTGAACTGTCCCATCAGTTCAAGGCACTTTTTATAAATTATAAATTTATAACTTATAAATTTATAATTTATAAATCATGTATAGATACCATTCTGTGAAAAAGTTAATTAACTTTATAATAAACCAAATGAGGTAACAAAAATGTTACTGTTAAAAAAAAGATAAGTTAACACAGACCTGGAAAGGTAACAAAATTTATTAGAATTGAAAAAATTTAGACTTTTCATTCTCATATTTTGCTCCTAAATACCCCAATACACAAACTTCATCAGAAAACTATAAAATGGGGGGCGAAGTGGTGGCACAAGCAGTAGGGCGTTTGCTTTGCATGTGCTGACCTAGGATGGACTGAGGTTGGATCTGCCCAGCATCCCATATGGTCCCCCAAGCCAGCAATGAGTTCTGAGCGCATAGCTAGGAATATTCTCTGAGTGTCACTGGGACTGGCCCAGAAAACAAAGCAAGAAAGAAGGAAAAGTAGAAAGGAAGGAAGAAACAAAGAAAGGAAGGAAGGGAAAGAATGAAAGAAAGAAAAAAGAAAGAGAAAAAAGATAAAGAAAAAAGAAAGAAAAGAAAGAAAGAAAGAAAGAAAGAGAAAAAAAAGAAAGAAAGAAAGAAAGAAAGAAAGAAAGAAAAGAAAGAAGAAAGAAAGAAAGAAAGAAGAAAGAAAGAAAGACAGAAAGAAAGAAAAAGAAAGAAAGAAAGAAAGAAAGAAAGAAAGAAAGAAATAGATAGAGACAGAAACAAAGGAAGAGAGAAAAAAAAACAAAGAAAGAAAGAAAGAAAAAGAAAGAAAGAAATAGAGAAAGAAAGAAAGGAAGAAAGAAAGAAGAAAGAAAGGAAAGAAAGAAAGAAAGAAGAAAGAAAGAAAGAAAGAAAGAGAAAGAAAGAGAGAGGGAGGGAGGAAGGAAGGAAGGGAGGAAGGAAGGAAGGAAGGAACCTATAGAAAAGGATAAAAGGAACCAGAGAGATAACAGCAGTAGGGCATTTGCCTTGCATGCAGCTGATTCAGCACAGATGGTGGTTCGAATCCTGGCATCCCATATGGTCCTCTGTGCCTGCCAGAAGAAATTTCTGAGTGCAGAGCCAGGCCAGGAGTAACCCCTGAGTGATGCTGTGTGTGACCCCCAAACAAAAACAAAACAACAACAAAAACTATATATAAAAAAAGATAAAGAGTGATTACTGAGATGGAAGAAACCTGAGTTTGTAATCATCATGTGAGATTTCTTCAGCTAGACTGTGGACCAGAGTTATTATGTAACCAAGAAAGTTATTCTATCCAATAAGCAATTCTTGGAGTTAGTATGTTTTAATTATTGAAAAACATTGAATTAACAAAACCTCAGAAAATATTATTGTCTTAAAAGATAAGCAGAGCATTTCTCCAAAAAATCTATTTTCTTTTTTCTTATATTTTGATAGTGTAGGCTAAAATATTTATAAAACTAAGATTCAACTATGAGTAACTGAATAATTGTGCTTTAAATATTTTAAAATTACCACTAGCTTACTACTCTTTTTTGTTCCAAATCTTAGTGTTACCATGAATTCATTTGCCATCATTTATATAATATTATATATATATAATATTTTTATTTAAGTTTGAATGCTTAGTGATCCTTAAATGTTTCCCTTTCCTTCTTTAGTAAATATAGCAATTTAAACCTTTATTCTTTTTCCATGATCATTATATAAGTGATTCAAAAATGACTTAATTCAATGTATGCCTTTTTTGTTCTAGGGAATACTCCCTGAGACCAGCTAGTAAAGAGAAAACAAAATGATAATTTAAGCCAGGTACATTTAAAATAAATAACTGTTTGCTGGTGTAAATATTTTTTATGAGAAATTAAGGGATCAAGCTAAAGAGAAAGTGAATTCTGTAGTAGCTACTACATTTAGGGCCAAGGAAGAGTGAATATAAAGCAGCTAATAACTTAGATGAGGAATTCCCTAGCTTCCTATGCTGACATTTAGACCTTATTGAAGAAAACATGATCACTCCAGAAGCATGCAGTCTCCTGGTAGCTTAAGACATTTACTGAAATGAAAAGTAGATCTACCAAACTCCTAAAAATGTCCCACAAGTAATTGTGAAAACTGCACAAGAGTGGATAGATTATATTTCATCCTAAGGACTGTCCTACTGAATGGCTAAAAAACATGCTAGGGAATAGAGTTCTGCTAGAACAGGTCTGAAAAAAAGACTTGCCACATGGTTAAGAAAACAGTTGGAGGGGGCTGGAGAGATAGCACAGTAGTAGGGCATTTGCCTTGCACGTAGCCTATCCAGGACGGAAGGTGGTTAGAATTCGGGCATCTGAGCTCAGAGCCAGGAGTAACTCCTGAGCGCCTCCTGGTGTGACCCAACAATACAAAAAAAAAAAAAAAAAAAGTAAAAGAAAGTAATTGGAAGATGTGAGTGGGATCAATCCTAAGTTTGGTTTTTACTTTTACTTGAATTCTTCCAGATTCTTCTACTAACATAGCTCTCAAATAATATGAGGAATAAGAAATATTTGTAAAGTAGTACCAAAGTAGCAGAAAGCAAGGCAAAGTAGAATGAATTTGGAGATGGGCAAATGTTAATTGATACATAAAATTAGAGAATAACAACAAATTCTCTATTCACTGTATCAGAAACTACTGGGACCAAGGTTAAAAGCTAAATTTGTTTTTGATAAATACTTTAATAGAAAATATAAATTGTTCATAGGGATATGAAAACCACATAATCCATCTTAGGAAGTTGGAATCATGATGACAGAAGATCTGATATTTGGGCTGACTTTCAAAGAATGAATTTACATAAAATCTATGTGGATTTCATGGAAAGAAGAAAACAAAAGATGTAAAATTAAGGGTCAAGGCAAATTGTAAGTTAGTACTATTCTTATGTGATAAACAAAAATTTTATAAATTGCAAAATGTAGTAAAAAATTAATTGAAATTTTGTTCAGGGCCGGAGAGATAGCACAACAGTAAGTTGTTTGCCTTGCATGCGGAAGGTCGCTGGTTCAAATCCTGGCATCCCATATGGTCCCCCGAGCCTGCCAGGGGTGATTTCTGAGCGAGAGCCAGGAATAACCCCTGAGCATTGCTGGGTGTGACCCAAAAACAAAACAAAACAAAAAAAAAATACGAATACATTTTGTTCAAGCCCTGGTATCACTTATGGTTCCCTGAGCCTGCCAGGAGTGATTTCTGAGCACAAAGCTAGGAGTAACCCCTGAGCACCTCTTGTTGTGGCCTCCAAACCAAACAATAACTATAATAAAATTTAAAAGAGGTGCGCAAGTGGTATAAAAATTAGGATTTTAAAAAATAAAAATTCAATTTCAAGGTGAATTTATTTTAGTCCCAGAAGGATAAATATATCTATTGATGAAAACCAGATTACATATGGTGACCTGAATGTCTACAGAAGTGATAGCTGAGCACAGAGCCAAAAGTAAGTCCCAATTATGACAAAAAGCAAAATGAAAAGAAAGAATGTAAAAAAGAAAGAAAATATAAATAAAAACCAAAACCCTATCATTATACTTTACATATATATATATATATATATATATATATATATATATATATATATATATATATATATATATATCACAGGTCTAGACATTATTGCTGAATAACTAAATAAGTGATAGAAATTTTATTTCAGAGGTAGTAACTGATGTAGCATAAATTAAAAGTAATTTGGTAGTCAGTTGCAGAAATTTAACAGCCAAGTAAAAATGAAGATATAAATCAATAGATAATTGGGAATGGAAATTTGATTTGAACAATTCCAAATCAAAGCAGAATTCAAAGACCTGAATCTAGCTAGATAAAATAATTTGAGGGGAGAGTAATAGATTGATTTCATAAAAGGGTCAAAATCTAGCTAGGAAAGCACATAAAATAATATGTGTAGAATGGACAGAATGATATTACTGAGTGCAGGGCCTTGAACAGCTTTGATCACCAACAACACATGGTTTCTTGAGCCCTTCCAGAAAGGGTCCTGGAGCATAGAGCCAGGAGTGAGTCTGAGCACTGCCAGTGTGCCCCCATTAATACAATAAAGAAAACAAGTGGGTGCAAGAAAAGATGCATGAAAATCTGGAAATAGCTAAATATTAAATCTTTTGAAAAATAAGTAATCTGGAAAAAATAGTAACTATTGAAAGTCACAAAAAATTGGTCAATGGTTCCAAAACTGACATAACTTATTAAAATTCATTTTAATATTTTAATCAAAGTTTCTTTAAATATATAAGCTATATACTATATAAACTCTATAGATTTATATATGAACCTAAAAACTCTTATCTTGTTCCAAGTTGAGATTTTTAAGTACTAATTATAAACACTTAATTCTCCTTTTTGTTTTTGCAGTGTCAGGGATCCAACTCAAGGCATATACATGTTCTACTGCTGAGCTACTTCTGAGCAATTATTTACTGCAGAGTTTTAAACTCAACTCTTCACTTTACTATTGCTTAAATTCTTCTTTGAAAACATTCCTTAATTTTCCATTGAATTCAATTCCATTTCAAGTATAATCAACATGGTTCTACTCTTTAGACAGGTCTACTTTCAAGTCCACTACATTTATTAGGGACGTATTACATTCATCATTTTTATAAATATTTGTACATTTTATTACCTCCACAACCCCAAATTACTAGGAGCAAAACTATCTCTAAGTGTCTTCCTCTACAGCTCTTTAGATTTAACATAATGCTTTATTAAAAAAATATATATATATGTATATACACTATCATTAAAACTGAACAGAGGATCTTTCCAATAATATTATTAGAATAAAACCTCAAAGTTAGACATAAACTTGCTTTTTTGCAATTTTTTGTGGACATAAAATTTTTTTTCTAAGATTGCTAATACACAAAAAACCTAGAGCTTCTAACTAGGGCTATGTACCTGACATTGTTATGAAAATGTTCTTTTACAGTCCAGTACATTCATGATGTAAGAGCACCAATAAATTAAAAGTTTAATTTAAAAGATTAAATAAAATTGTAACCAAATTTTTTTAAGGTATACTAACTTTGGAAGTGTTTTTTTTTTTAATAGATTTGGTCAATTTCTTTTCTTTGTCTTATTGCTTATTTTTTTACATAGTAAATTATACCAAAAGCAATGTTGGGGATAAAGGAAGGAAGGAATAATAAATGGTAGATGACAGAACTAGGATTGTGAATGATACTGACAGGTTGAAATGATGAGTTAAAATAAATGAGTCAAAATTTAACAGAGAAAGTTCTGGGGGACAGTGCACTAGTGAGGAAGTCAGTAAAGGTGAAAGAGCAAGCGAGGACAGTTTTAAATAGTTCATGAATAAAACTAATGGAGATTTAGACCTTAGCAGAAATGGAAGTGAGTGACATGAAGTATTTACAATCTACATGATTTAACAAGTGAATGGATGCATAGATAAGGAAGAAAGATTCATATAAGACTTTAAATATTTGTGTCTGAAAGACTCCAAGTTGTTGAAAACATTGTCAGAGACACAGGGGTCAGAAAGGGCATTGCAACTTGGAATGGATTGAGGAGCACAGCAATTTTAATATATGGTATGGAGTATATCTAGATAAACATAAAACCATTTTCCTTTCAAAATTTAGGATACTATTTATTTATCACAACTATTTCAGAAATGGTATGAACTCCATTCAAGAGATTTGTTTATCTATTTATTTCTGTATTTACTAATATATGTCATTGATTCTCTTTTTTGTTGTTATGATCACCAGGGTTTACATATACTTTGCTGTGGTGCTAACATACTTTGGTTGCTATGCTTACCAGGGGTCATCCATTTTAGTATGCTTGAAAATTTAGTATGCTTAAATGTAGTCTCAGAAAACTTAGGCTTCAGTGCTTTCTAGGCAAATACTTGGCTGTAAGATTATCCTCAAGTTGACATGCTTATACACATTCTTGTTTTGATTAATCAGATATTACATATTTAACCATGGAACAGGGAGCTCAGATGGTAGTGCTACTGATTGTACTCTGCATATGAGCTTGTGATGGGTATTGAATTAATATCCCCCAAACCTGCAAGTTACGACATTTAAAGCAATCTAGAATTGAGCAAACACTTTCTGAACTGTTCTGTATGCTTCATTTTACTAGTTTGCCATAACTTCTTTAAAAATCATTTTCAGTCAGGAAGTTAAAATAAATTGACAACTATAAAGATAACAGGTAATCAAACATGGTACTGAATAAAGCTCATGTTAAATATATTATAAAATAGCTCTCTTTCATTACATTTCAATGAGCTATTCAATCCCGTTTTCATCTCATTTTGATGTATCCCACCCCCTTCATTTTATCTTTATTGGGCATCTTCTCAAGGACTAAAAATCCATCAGTTCTTTTGAACTTTATCCTCAGGAGTATTAGCACCTGGAATGGAAGAGAATTCTTAGTTTGTTCTATCTTGTCCCTTTTCTTCCCCCAACCTGTGTGGAAAGGAACTGAGTGTTATTTGAGAGATGGCTCCTCTTGTAACTCTCCCACTTTGTCTTGGCTTCCTGTAAATTTTGTTTGGACTAGTATTGACATTTAAGAGGGTGCTTCATGAATGAAGATAGTAACAATATGATGGTTGTTAAATTATTACTGCAAAGTGGAATGCAGGAAAAGAACAACTATCTCAATAATACTCATTGATTATATCTCAACAGTGTAATTTAAAAATGAAGATTGACAGATGGTTAACTCTGGGTTCACTTTCATCACTTCAAAAAAAGTACTTTGCTTTTCACTCAGTTCTGTATGCCAAATATAGCGATATAGATATTTCTTTTGTAGTATCATACTTGAAATTATCATCGGATTTATCCTGCTATTAATCATTGAGATCATAAACTTATAGTCTTATTTGTAAATTATAAATTTCAGTTTTCTCAATTCTGTGTTAACTAGCCAAGATCATGTAATCATATTACCTGAACCAGTATTTGGTCCTCCATTATAATATCAAACCTTACTTAACAAGTAGAGTGAAAAACATTGCTAAGGCACTAGGGTGTTCCTTGATGCTAATGTTTTTGAGTATTTATTACAAAATAATTTTTAGAGTTCCAATGCGTAGTTTCCATTTAATTTAGGGGTAGTTGATATCATAGAGATGCAAATTTATACTTATTATAGGCCTGGCTAGGTTTGGTTCCAGACATCACATACTCCTAGAACATCACTGAATATGCCCGTGGAGAACCATAAGCACCATTAGGGTGGCCTGGGTGTTACCAGCACCATCAGGCCAGAGATCCTTTTGGAAACCTTGTGTTTCTGCATTTAAAACTTGTCTGATTAGCCAGATTCACCCACAGGGGTTTCTAGACCTCTAGTATATTGCTTGAGAACTTTGTTCAAATGAATAGCATAAAAATAAAATTATTAGTATGTAGTTACTGAAAATGTATTTTAGTTGTATATTTGTTTAGTCATAAAGAAATAAAGTGACTTTTAAAGTATGGAACGAATAGGAAGTTATAAAGTTGATTCCTGTTGAGTGATGTTGTTAACTCATTCAGTTCTGAATTAAAGATGAAATTACCTAAGGATCCATACTCATTTTTGATATTGCTATAGTAATTCTGGAGATCTGACCTCTAGATTTATTTTTAGCAAAACACCAAATCTTATGGACTGAGGCAGTTAACTTGTAGCAATCAGCTAAAGTAATGCTGCTATTTAAGTTCTTAATTTCTACCAAGGTCACTGAAATTTATACACCACTAAATTATTCTTCCCAATTAATCAAAGCAAAATTCAAGGTAACAATTCCTGTTGCCCCTCACATCTCCTCTGATATAAACTATACTGATGTGTCCATAGCTACCTGAATAGATGTAAGTCCTGCAAACTCTACCTCTCTGGAGTGTATAATTTATTGCATAACCCTAAAATAAACAAATAAATAAGTAAAATTTAAATAGTAGTTTTAGGAACATAGTTGAATTTAACCCAATTTTTTTCTGATAAATCTGATACTTTGGATAATATTTAACTGTGCAACAAAAAATGAACCTATAACTCATAATTTAATATGATTTTTGTGATTAAGGCATATATAGATATTCAAATTAGTATAGTTTAGTAATTTACTTTTTACTTAATTTTTAATTTGCTTATCTTTTGATAAATGAGAATTTAAAGCTCATAATCATAACTTAATAATTAAGAGAAAAATAGAATTATGTGGTGTATATTTTAGAATAAAATAAGCAAATAGAATGTATGCTCAAATTAATCTTTTGTTATTAATCTTAAGCAGCAGACCACAATGTTGACTTAATTTTAACTAGAATCTTCTTCAAAATGCTAAAAGTATAACACTAATGCACTAAAGTAAATACCTCAAAACATTCTTTGTCTTTGAAACATAAGTGCTGTCATAATGACCATCTGCTGGCTGTAGGTTTTGAATATCCAGTGACCTCTGACATTTATGACAAATTATGTACCAAAGTGCTAGAGACACCTTGTTAAAATGAAGCCAGAGGCAGTCAAGTTCTCAACCCCTCTTGTCTTTAAAAGTATGGGTTAAATGGCAGCAAAGGGTAGTTTGGACAGAAAACAGACATGGCAGCAGCTAAAAGGAAATGAAATTTTAATACTTTCCCCTTTGACTTCTGCAGCTAGCTTCACTACAATATGCATTTAATTGTTAAACTAACTTAACCTTCAAAAGAGCCAAACCAGTTAAAATTGACTGAAAATTTGCACATCACCACACATGGTTTGATTGATTCTCATTTGAGAATTGCATAGAGAATAGTCTCTGTAATATTTAACGAAAAAAAATTTCCCAGTCATCTCTGGTACAAAGTGAAATTGATGTCACATAAAAAACAATATGAGGAACCCTTTTCAAAGTCACAAAGTTAATACAACTACAAAATACAGTAGTACTATGGGGCAAAGGGGTGGTGCAGAGTGGGTAAGGAATCTGCCTTGCCAGCACTAGCCTAGGACCGGCCGAGGTTCGATCCTCCGGTGTCCCATACGGTTCCCCAAACCAGGAGCGATTTCTGAGCAAGTAGCCAGTAGTAACCCCTGAGTTTCACTTGGTGTGGCCCAAAAAACAAACAAACAAAATACAGTATACTAGTTAAATTCTATTAGGAAAAAGCAAGATATAACATGTCAATGGTTCCTAAAATTTTAGTTTTTAACTGTAGTTCTAAAAATACTTATTTTAAATATATAGAATACAATAAGGTTAGTATTTATTATAAATTATGTATTTATTTTAATAATTTTAATTAAAATTATTATAGTATTTTATCCAAGTTGAATAATACTATTTCTTGTAGATAAAAACAAAGCAAGTCATTTTAAATTTATGACCTTGTAACAAAAGTTAATGATCTGCTAACCAGACTTGTAGTAAATTATCAAAGCAATAAATAAGTTTATAAAGCAATATATACAAAATATATGTATTTATTGTACATAATTGAATGTCATAAATATTGAAAAATAGAAAAACTAAAGCATTTGTTAAACAAAACTTTTAAGAAAAATGGAGTCCATATGTGTCTTTACTTTTCACCTGTGTTTTTTAAATTGATAAAATAATAGATTAATATTTTTATAAGAAAATAGAAAATAGGAAGAGGAGAGTTCTTAGCAGTCCTGAGATCACCTGGAGGACCCTAGATAGCCTCACAGTGCTGGTCACCAGAACTGCAAGACACAAGCACAGGCCCACATTCATGGGTCCTAGAATTAAACAATTTGGTACACTCTGTAATTTATTATTGACTGTATCTACTAGGGTCCCTAAAATTGCTTGGGGTTGGGGCTCCTTTTTCAAAAAACAAAGCAGATACTCTGAGACCATGATTTTGACTTTAAAAGCATACAAGTGTATAATAGAGAAAAGGAAACTAAAGACCAATATCTCCATCAAATACATGTGAAAATTCTCAACCAATTACTACAAGCCTTATTCATAAATGATAGGTTAAATAATACAAATCTATTATCAATACTGTGTCAAGTTTATGGAGCATTTGTAATTCAATAAATTTAATAAACATCTTCAAAGTGATTAAAATAATTACAAAATCATCTTATAAATGCAAAAGAAAATTAACACGATTCCCTACCATATAACAATAAAAGCTTAACTAAATGTCTATAGAAGTAATATACTTCAACATAACAAAAACTAAAAATGTCAAGTTAATAATTACTAGCATATTTACCAGTGAAATGATGAAAGTTAGTCTCTAAAATAAAACATAATACCATTTCATTTCAATATAGTGTTGGAAATTCTAAAAAGATAAATTCCACATCAAATCATATACAATGAATTCAAATTGGGAAGGTAGATGTAAAACTATCACTGGTTTCTTATAACAGTAACCTAAATAACTTCTATAGTGATATAAACTTTCATTCAACCCAAAAGATAAACACTGAATAAACACAGTCAGTCTTCAATTAATATCCAAAATATGCAGATTTTATAACAGTGACAAAACGAAATACTCAGATAAAATAATGTGGACATAACCTGAATGTACAAGTTACCAAATAAGACATGTAGATATAAAAAGGAGGATTGGAGAGATAGCTCAGTGGTAGGGCGTTTGCCTTGCAAGCAGCCAACACAGGACCAATGGTGGTTTGAATCTTGGAATCCCATATGGTCCCCCGTGACATTCAGGAGCAATTTCTGAGCTCAGAGTCAGGAGTAACCCCTGAGCACCTCCGGATTTGACCCAAAAACCAAAAAGCAAAAACCAAAAAAAAAAAAAAAAAAAAGGATGTTTATCATAACTTAATATTAGTGAAATACCTAAAAAATACAATAATGACAAAACCAGTTGCCATGTCTGAACAAGGCTAGCTTTATATTTTTTATTTTTATTTCGTTTGTGAACGAAATATAAACCAAACCATGAACATTCATGAGTACACAAGCCATACAGATGAAAGCTGAAATCTTGGTAGGATAGGGTCGGTCAAGTCCTTACCCTGCCTAAGACATGACTGCTGTAAACATTGGCCACAATTGCTTCTGTGACAATGGCTATCCTTCACCACTCCACTCCACCTTTCTGTAAAAGCACTATTTTGGTGAAAACTCTAAGTATTCTAGGGCTGACATTAGCAGAACTTTTGGCGTGAGTGTGGACACCCTCCCCACACTTTCTCATACTTCTAGAAGACCCGGCAGCCAAAAGCATGCCCACAAAAGCTGCAATATAAGCAATAGTATCTGGAATTCCTAGATGACAACTCCAATTTTTAATACTTTTATCTCTACAAAAACACACCAATATGTAGACAAAGTCACCTAATGTTCAGAAAAAAATGAAATAATAGAATTGTCAGCTAACAAAGAGATTACTATATCTTCAATGACTTAATTACCTCATTGTAGATACAATAATTTTCACAAATTACTTAGTGCTGTACTCCCCCCCCTTTTTTTCTCTTCCTTCTTTATATTCTTTCTTGTCTTTTTTAAAATATACTTAATCCCACTCATCTGGAAACAAATGTATTACAAAAAAAAAAAACCAAACAATTATGAGATTGTATTCTTTAAACTAAGTAAATTAAAACATAAAGAAAATTCAAAAAAAAAAAAAACCAAAACACAATTAGTTGTCAATTCTTATCTGAGAGAATGTCCATGAGCCAAAAGACAAGAGAAATCATTAGCAAGAATTGAGAGTCAAACCTTTCTATACTGCTGGTGGGACTATAATGCAAAGCAACTAAAAGTAGTCTAGATATTTCTCAAAAACTAAGATATAAATTCTATTAACTGTAGTTATTTTTCTTTGGGCATTTTCCTCTCAAATACAAAAATATTAATTCACACAGATATAAGCAATCCTTTTCCCCCAGCATTATTTTATTGTTGTTCTTTTGTTTTGTTCTGTTTTGCTTTTTTTGGGCCACACCTGGTGACGCTCAGGGGTTACTCTTGCGATGCACTCAGGAATCGTTCCTGGATTGGGAGACCATATGGGATATTGAAGGATCGAACTGTGGTCCATCCTAGGTCAGCTACATGCACAGCAAGTGCCCTACCACTCCACCACTGCTCCAGCCTCTCCCCAGCATTATTTAAAGTAAACAAATATTGAAAACAAGTGTTCATCTACTGAAAATAAATTATTTTGGTAATTATATCAACCAAAATTTTAAAAGAATATATATTTATTTAATATAGATATATATTTAAGCACCAATATTACAACAATGTTTAAGTTATAAAAAAGAACACTCCCCTTCTGGAAAAAAAAACAGATACCCAACAACAGATGAGTGACTAAAGAAACTGTGGTACACTGACACAATGGAATAATATGCTGCTGTCAGAAAAAAATGAAGTTATGAAATTTTCCTATGCATTGATGGCCATGGAAACTATTATGTTGAGTAAAATAAGTCTGAGGGAGAGAGATAGACACAGAATAGTCTCTCACTCATCTATGGGTTTTAAAAAAGATGTTATTCAAATAATACACAGAGAACAATAGATATGAGGGTTGGAAGGACTGGCCCAAGTTGAAGTGACATTCACAAAGAGTGGTGAGTCCAGTTATAGAAATAACTACACTGACAAATATCATGACAATGGTAGTAAGTGAGATAAATAGAATTCTCATCTTGAATAAATTCTTTTTAAATATTTTGGTATAAATATTCAATAGAATGTTATTCAGTTATAAAAAGATGAAATTTGCATATTTTTAGCAATTTACATTGCCCTAGAATATATTAAGCTAAGCATAGTTTAATAAATCATATGAAGAAAAACAACACTTTCTCATTTTACTTATGTGGTATAAATAGAAAACAAATAGATTGACTAAGTAAAAACAAAACAAAAAAAAAATTCAAATAAAATAACTTTTGAGAAAAGACTAGTGAGAAGTTTCCAGAATGAAAGGAGGAAAGGGTGTATAAATCAGAAGAAAGAAGGCATTCCTCGTGAAGAATGGCATGAATTTGGGCTGTGAACTTAATGTACATAAACATGTTGATTCACAATGGTGCATACCTAAAATGAGTTTGTAATGCAATAGTGCATCAATAACAAAATAGGAAATTGTAAGAAAGTACAGCATGTTGATCAATCGTCTTGCATTGTCTGACCCAGATTTGAACATCATCGGGGCTGATATCTGATAGCAGAGCCACGACTACTACTGAGTGTGCCTTTATCCCACTAAAGAAAAGAAAGTCTTTGCTTGTTTGATTTTTGCCCCCCCCCCTTTTTTTTTCTTCTTTCCTTGTAACAGAACCACATAACTTGGACCACCTTGTTCTAACTCACAAATTGGAGGAGAAATAAGGGAGGGTACCAAGATCAAACAGTCTTATGAACATCAAGTAGAAATAAAAAATGATCAGACTTAAACACCAAATCCAAAGCCAACGACAACAGAATAGATACCCAATCTACAGCAAGCTATAGAGGGGACCACTTATACTACCAGCCTGGAGGTAAAGGAGGAGGATACGGGATGCATGCTGGGAACAGGGAGGGAAGACAACGTCGGTGATGGGAATGTCCTTGATTTAACTTCACTATGTACCTAAAATATTACTGTAAAAGATTTTTAATCTACTGTGGTAAAAATAAAAATAATTTCTCAAAAAAAACCCTGAAAAAAATAAAATTGAAGCTGGAGCAATGGTGCAGCAGTAGGGTATTTACCTTGCATGTGTCTGACTCAGAATGGACTGCGGTTTGATCCCCTAGCCTCCCATAGAGTTCCCTAAGCCAGGAGCATGTTCTGAGTGTATAGCCAGTAATAACCCAAACTAGATGTGGCCTAAAACCAATAAATAAATAAATAAATAAATAAATAAATAAATAAAATTCACTTCAGAAAAAAAAAAGTGAGAAAAAGATCCATTATCCTTTAAGTCACATTGTAAATTAATTCCAAAATCCTTAGTGTGACTTTATACTTATATAAAAAGTAGTTTCCAAATATACATGAACATATATATTTCAAATACATATTTATGCTGGAAATACTGTATAGTTTTATATACACGATTAATTTATTCAAAACGTATTTATGACCATCATAAAAAATTTAATAAATCTTTATGCATTGTGCATTGGAAGATGACTTCTCTTTTAACTGCTAAGTCTCCTCTACATTCTCCAGCCTATTCTCTTTCTCTTCATTTCCTTCTTCTCTTTCTTCTTTTGTGATGGGGATTAAAATCTAAGCCCTAGATTCTAGGGCATCACACTGTGAAGTCCAAATCACTGATAAGCCACCTCCCTGACACCTGAGGTTTTATTCTGGTGGGAATGAGTCTTAAAATTCAAGTAAATAATGAAATACATCCAGAAATAGGATTTGTCAGTTTGCTCCTTTTGTGTGTGATTATAACATATACTGGGGAAATAATTTTCTAGTATAGTTTTCTGTACTATGTTGAAAGAATCTGTGCAAAAATTATTTCATTAATTTTTCTATAAAATTTTATATACAGAAAAAATTTTATATACAGGAGGTATCAATTATACACAGAAATATATACAAATTGTGCATACATACATATATTGAGCATTTATAACTCATCTTTTAAAATATTATAAATGATAATTAATGGACAACAGATAAGATTTTGTCTATAATATTTTTCTGTGATCCATTTATAGTTATTTTGTGCTTTTGCATTTCAGTAACATTTTTATTCTCATCTAGTACTGTTTTATGTTCTATGGACCACAAAATGACCAATCTTTTATTTTCTGTCTTTCATTTTATTTTATTATTATTTCTCATGTTTTTCCTAATCTTTTATTTCCCTATCAAAAGTGACAGCTATATGGCAGTCCTCGGAGCATTTTTCTCTTTTAGAATTTTTTTTCAAAAGTATCAGTGGGTACTACAGCACTTATAGATACCTGTCTTGCATATGGTCTCTGGAATTTTATGACATAAAATCTAGAAAATTATTATTCATCTAGTTTTTAAATTAATGGAAACTTATTTTTTTTCAAAGAACCTTGGGCCTGAAACAGTAATGAAACATCAATAATCCTTTTGTTCATCTTTATTACATTCTCTCCACTCTTGTTTCCCTATAGTGGCATATAAAGGATTCCCTGAATAGAATATGAATAGCCATATTCTTTTTTTAGGTAAACCCGAGTGTCTCTTCTATTGCTTCTAAGCCAACAGGGAGTATATTTTAATTCTCAGACAATGTCATGATGTTATGCCCCAGAGGTTCTTGAAAGTACTTAGGGACACTCAGAGGTATTTTGGGGGTGACTATGGTTGCATTTGGCAGCAGCTAGAAGCTCTAGAGTTCCACTCTGTGCTGCTTGAAGAAGGGATGTGTGTTGGGAATTGAGGTCTCAGAATTGTGCTTGCAAGACATGTGTTCCAACTCTTTGAACTTTTTTCCTAACCCTGAGCAGCTGTATTTATAAAGTTTAACTACAGAGACCCTGAACTATGTCTACAAATGAAGAAGTAACTTTGAATTTTTGTTTGAAATGTTCATCCTTATTCAATAATATATTACAAATATTTTTCTGTATGATCAATCAACAATAAGGCAAAGATTCTCATTCTCACTTTATATTGTATGACTAAAGCAATTAGACAATAAAAATGATATATAAAACACCAAATCAATATAAAAGAAATAAAATTGTCATATTTTAAATGTTAAATTAAGAGTTTCAATTTTATTTAGCATTGTATTCAATAAATTTAATGATAGATTCAATATATTATTATAAAATAGGCTTGTGTTAGATTACATTGTCCATTTGTATGCTTGGTAAGATGTTACAAGATATTGGGGCCGGCGAGGTGGTGCTAGAGGTAAGCCTTGCAAGCGCTAGCCAAGGAAGGACCGCAGTTCGATCCTCGGTTTGACCCCCCCCCTGCGCCCCATATAGTTCCCCCAAGCCAGCGGGCAATTTCTGAGTGCTTAGCCAGGAATAACCCCTGAGCATCAAATGGGTGTGGCCCAAAACACCAAAAAAAAAAAAAAGATGTTACAAGATTTTTAAGGTAGTCTACACTGACCTATGATGCTTGTGAAGTTAATTGCATTAAATGAATGAGTATTCAACTTAAAGTGTTTGTTATTTACAATGGTTTTCTTGGGTCAAGAAACCATTGTAAGTGAAGAAAGATTTAAAGATGCTATGGTTTTATATATTCCAAAGACCCCCAAAATTATAGGTACTAACAAGTCAATTGACAGCATAATATTAGATATTTCTTTTCAATCTATTTTTTTAATGTATGTGTGATTTGGTGGATCACACTTAGCAGTACACAGGCTTATTTCTGACTTGGTACTCAGAAATCAATCCTGGACATTCTTAGGGAGATCATATGGTGGACCATGGATCAAACTATTATTGGCTATATGCAAAGCAGTCTGTGCTATTTTACTATGTCTTAATTTTGGACCATTTTAATTAAATTATTGGTCTGTCATTATCTGACTGATTTTTACATTAATTAGATATTTTGTTGCCATAAACAGTTTTTTAGAGTTTTATATAATATTCTGATATATTTGTGTCTCTCATGAAGACAGAAATTATTTACCTCATCTTTGTTAGAAGCACATGACTTTATAGGACCATAGTAGCTACTCACTGAATGTTAAAATAAGGCAGTCTTTTCTTCAGAGTCAACAAAAGTTAAAATATAACTGGATACTGTCAGAAATAAAAATAAATGACTAATTTTTTTAATTCCTATTGCAACATTTTATCTACAAATCTTATTTTGCTTGAGATTTATTCCAAATAAAATTGTAAAACAATAGCTTTATCTCAGTTATCTCAGAAAGGATGACTACATGGGGCTGGAGAAATAGCATGGAGGTAGGGTGTTTGCCTTACATGCAGAAGGACTGTGATTCTAATCCCAGCTTCTCATATGCCCCTCCCAAGCCTGCCAGCAGCGATTTCTGAGTGTAGAGCCAGGAGAGACCACTGAGCGCTGCCAGGTGTCACCCTAACCCCCCCACCCCCAATGATAAATGCAAAGAACTTCTGCCTAAGAGTAAAACTAGAATTAAGTCCAATATTTAACTCAAATTCCTCTCCTTCTTAGCCTTTTGTTTTCCTTTGCATCAACAAACTAGCTTTTTTATTTTTTGAGTGTAAAAATAGTCTTACCAAAGGATAGGAGATGAAAATTTATAATTCTGAGTTACATACTATGACTGATGATTGCCTCCAGAGGTCCTAGTTTCTTTGCCTCATCACAGGGGCCAAGTGCAGGGTTTTTTCTTTTTGATTTTAAGTTATTTGGAAAAATAAAGCTTGATGGTATTTAAGCAGAAAAAAAATAAATTGAGGTTATTATATTGGTGTGAAACTATCCACCACAGTTTCAGTTGTGGTTTGAGACTGGGCAATGAGATATGATGCACAAGACACACGTGTCTTCTTTGACCTTTACTATATTTAATATTTCTCATCCTCTTTACATGAATCTTCTTCATTTTTCTAACCTTTAAATTAGCATGCCCTCAGAGGTAATCCTTAAACCATAGACCTTTCTCTTTTCTAATGACATTTACTACTTTACATGGTCTAGTTGTTTTCATGAATACTAGAATGTTATATCTGGTATTACACAGCATCTTTACTTGAATATTTGTTCTAAATAATTGTTACTGTACAGGCCAAAAGATCCTCTCCAAAGAGTCTACATACAAGAAATAAAACATTTATTTTAAAATATTTGTATTCAAATGCTGAAAATAATATTCTTTATAACAGTTCCAGATGTGGAAAAATAACATACAAAGAAATGTTAATAAATAATAAAAAGAAATGGCATACTAAATATGTCATGATCAAGGTATATATATCCAATGATAGCATTAATAAGTCTGTCAAGAATACTTAATATTATTATATTATATGATAGTATTTACAAGTAAAATTAGTTGGGGAGAAAAACTTTTAGTGTATTCCAGAAAATAGATTGGTATTGGAAATTACTGAAAAATATTTAAAGCAATCCTTTTGCTAGTGATGGGATTATTTTATCTACCAACTCAGTGATCATGGCAATGTCTAAACTGATACCCTCACATCAGATGCAGCTGAAGCTCTGTTTGAACATAGAGATGATGAGGATGAGGAATACAATTTTGAAGAATTTTAACCTTTGAGATTTAACTTGATTACCTGTTAAGCTATGGTTTTCTGCACTTTATTGATAGTTTTAAAATTATTGTTCTAGTTTACAGTTATTCTTTAGAAATAAATATTGTAAAACATTTAGCTTTTAATTATTGTAATTGTTTGGGGTATATCTTTTTATTTTTGAAATTTACCAGTGGCTGCTGCATTTCCCACCTCAGCTTATACTTTAGTCACTATTTTCGCAGTTTTAAAGGTAAAATTAGGGGTGTAAGCTTATACTCAAGTATATACTGAAACTCCTACAGTCAACTTTCCTTTGTGTCACTTTATCTTGTCCTAATATTTTGCCCGTATGACAAATGGTCATAAATATATTTGTTGTCTTTAACTAACATAGACTTTCTTACCTCTTTTTTTTTTTTTTTTTGGTTTTTGGGCCACACCCGGTAACGCTCAGGGGTTACTCCTGGCTATGCGCTCAGAAGTCGCTCCTGGCTTGGGGGACCATATGGGACGCCGGGGGATCGAACCGCGGTCCGTCTCCTAGGCTAGCGCACGTAAGGCAGGCACCTTACCTCCAGCGCCACCGCCCGGCCCCTCCTCTTAAATATTTTTGCATATGAAAATACTGGTTTACCATTTGGCAGGTAATATTTTAATAATAAATGCTATTATTTTTCTATCCATCTGTCCATTTGTTCATCCATTTACCCAGGTATCTATTCATTCAACATATTTCTTTTTAGTAGGTTCTAGATTTCAAATCACATGATGTAATGCTTTCTATGTGTATATTTAAAAAGCAAATGGAAAAAGAGAAGCAAGAGTGTGGGAAAATGGAAAAAAGAGAATCAAGCTAACAGATCAACTGGCAGAAATAGACATGCGTGCCTGTAGTCTAGTAATAACAGGATAAATTAAATGGGTATGTGGCTGCTGCACTTGTGTCATTGAGTGACAAGTCCACCCACCAAACTGGAATTCAGGAAAGAGGTTAAGTCAAGGGATAGTACTTGGGACTCATCTACTTAGAGGTAGTAGTTAAAACTGACATATCCTGAATTTCTGTCAGCAGCTGATCCTACACACTCAGGAACTTTCCATTTAAACTGACTGTCAAGTCCACAATTTTGTCCTCTCTCTTCCATCAATTACCTTCTTCTCTTTAAATTTTCCAAGGTCCTTGTTTACTGGCCCATTTTCCATTGCCTACAGAGTTTTCCAGCATTTTTGATTTCCAAGATAATTTCAGTTTATACTATCAACCTTGACTCATTTGATTTATTATATCTCTTTTCTCTCTCATTTCTGTTTCATTAATCTATTATATCATTTCCACCATAACAGTGTATTATTCAAGAGTACAAATCACCAATCCATTAATATAATTCCAGTTTTATTTTAATTTTTCTGGCCAGATAAGTTAAATATGAGTTCATAGATTGTTACCTTTTCCTTAGTATAATATTTTCTTTTTTCGTTCTTTTTTTTTTGTTGTTGTTTTTGTTTTTTTTTAGTTTTGTTTTTTTGAGTCACACCTGACAGTGCTCAGGAATTACTCCTGGCTCTACACTCAGAAATCACTTCTGGCAGGCTCAGGGGACCATATGGGATGCCGGGATTTAAACCACTGTCCTTCTGCATGCAAGACAAACGCCTTATCTTCATGCTATCTCTCCTTTCCATTTAGTATATTATTTTCACTTTGGTTTCCTAAGTATCACTCAACAAACTCTGATTTTTTTCCTACTAGCTTTATCATATTTTTTCTGTGGTTTAATTAATATTTTACTACATGTTCTTCATAATAAAATGTGTATATTCCTAAGTTTTATTTGCAAAGACTGTTTTTCCCTATAATGTTTAACTATGGAGATTTTATATAATAACCATAATTTTAATTTAAAAAAGATTTATATCTCCCTAAGCTACATAATCTTTTATTTGTATTTTCCCAAGAATTACTAGTATATATACACATATATATCACTGATTGCTCTATTTTTATTTTAATATACCAAACACACATGTAAGTTTCAAAATTTAGATATAATACAATAATTATATGACTTTCCTTCC
Organism: Suncus etruscus; assembly: GCF_024139225.1. NCBI lineage: Eukaryota > Metazoa > Chordata > Mammalia > Eulipotyphla > Soricidae > Suncus > Suncus etruscus. Next base: position 148,794,566 of record NC_064849.1, on the reverse strand, counting down.
CAAATATTTTCTGTTAATTAGAAGAAAAAACTCATAAATTTTAATTTACCTGATAATTGTCAAATATTATGCTAAAGAGAAATTAAAATTTGATTGTTTGATATAGATACACATCATACATAAAAAGCTTAAGGTGATTTTCCTTTTTAATTTTTAATTATTCATGACTGAATTTCATGTGTCCAAGGTCAACACCAATCCCTTCACCAATGAACCTTTCCAGCCACCAATGTCTCCAGTTTCCCTCCCTCAATCTACCCACATACAGACCAGATGTATGCCTCTGTCTCTCACTCTCTCTGTCTGTGTTTCTGTATGTCTTTCTTTTTATCTCTAGAGATCTCTGTCTGTCTAGCTTTCCTTTTTTCTTCTTAGGCATTTTTTTTTGCAATACTATTGCTGAAGAATTTATTTCTTTTTTTATTTCTTTCCTTTTCTTTTGTTTTTTTTGCGGGGGATTCTTAAAGGTTAATCCTAGCTATGCACTCAGGAATCTCTTTTGGCAGTGCTGGGGACCATATGGGATTCTGGGATTGAACCTGAGTCTCTTGCAAACAAGGTAAATACTGTAGTAGCGACTGTGCTATTTTTTCCCCAAAGTGACTTCCTTTTGATTAGTCTTAAAACTATTTTGATTACTATTATGATTATTTATAGTTCCAATGGTACTTTGGAAAAAATTAGATGGCAAGAATTATAGAGTATATGCACTTACATTTATACTCATTCTTTAATCATACTTCATATCATTTTAATCATTCTCATACTATCATTATTTATGTCAGATTTAACTATCAAATATTACTCTAAAGCTATAAATATGTGTCTTACATTCTCTTCTAATTCTGTCAACTATAAGATAATGATTGAGCAGATAATTTTGTTGGGAGAACTCTGGTGGTTATATCTAGTCAAAATATTATGCAAGGGGCCGGTGATGTGGTGCTAGAGGTAAGGTGTCTGCCTTGCAAGCGCTAGCCAAGGAAGGACCTCGGTTCGATCCCCCAGTGTCCCATATGGTCCCCCCAAGCCAGGGGCGATTTCTGAGTGCTTAGCCAAGAGTAATTCTTGAGCATCAAACAGGTGTGTCTCCAAAAAACAAAAAACAAAAAAAATATATTATGCAAGCCCCATTTAATAATTTTATGGAGGTTTCAAAGTAAGCAATTATGTATTATGTTTCTATCATGATACAAATATAAACTTTGTATTTTATATCATCAATTTTGGAGCACAATTACTTGCTCAATCTATCATTTATATTTCTTTTGTTAAAGGCATTAGCATATATAAAATATTTTCATCCTTATTCTTATTTAATTTGTGTGTAAAAAGAGTTAAGAAAGAATAATTAGTATCCAGGTCATAAAGTTGGTATGAATATTGGTTAATATTTAAGATCATTTTCTTTCTACAACAGTGTATTAATCCTTCTATTAATAAATAAAATTAGTATAATTTTTTAAAATTATATTTATATATAAAGTATACATAATAGGTGAAATCTAATTAAACTTTAACAAATAATGTATCTGGTCTGTTTTAGCTACAAATCTGTGAACTCATACTTAGAACCTAAATATTGCTTAAATAGTATCATGCTTGTCTTTGACTATCAAATGTATTAGTCCAAAATAATCTACCTAATTGAAATCTGACAGTGACAAGAAGGAAGAAAAAATAGCTTTGTTTCTACTTTAAAACAAAGCTCTGATAAGACTCTTCACTATAGGATCATTTACTTATTTGGAAGGGAACATTGATCTCTAGCTAGAGAATAGAGACAGAAATGGACAACATTCAAATCCACCAAAATAAAATTTTATTAATTTTACAGTGCCTTAGAATTGGTGCTCTATAATATTATCTAATTTTAACATCCTTAGTGCCTATATGTATATATTTGGTCCTATACTGAATACAGAGAGACAGTATAATTGGTAAAGTGTTAACCTTATCTATATCCAGCCCTGGTCTGAACCCTAGAACCAAATATGGTCTCCGGAGCATGGTCAAAAGTAACCCCTGAACACAGAACCAAAGTGTGGTTCAAACCTCCTCCCCAATATTTTGGTGATCTCTCTCTCTCTCTCTCTCTCTCTCTCTATATATATATATATATATATATGCATATATATATATATCCTTCTATATGTATGTGTTCTTTATAGAGGGCATTAAGCCAAAATTATATTAGTATAAATTAATACCTCATCAATTCTAACTTACATTTATTTTTATATTTTAAACTCTTCCAAAGTAGGTTTAATATTTTATATAAGAAGAATATATCATACTTATTAATTTGTCTTATATTTTAGTTGATGGTACTTCAAGAATAATTATGGACTATGAGAGTCAACTTAATCTAAAATGTTTAAGTATTTTCTTATGTCTTTCATGATGCTCAGAATCAACTATAGGACAAATTTCTATTCTAAATGTCCTTTAGCTTTATTTACAGGACTAAATCTCATAAAAATACTGCTTAAATTTCACCTATGAAAATGGCATTGATATGGATAGAGAAAAGAATTAAACATTTGAATAATATATAGGTGTATTTGTGTATACATAATATACATATATATATGTGTGTAGAGAAAGAGAAAAACTATAAAACCTTCATAACATAAATAGAATTTTTAAGATCTCTTGTGATTCAGGGTATTTTTTTATTTCAAACAAATTTTCAAACTTTACATGATATTTAGTGATTGTGACCTACTATAGCAAAATAATCTAAGTAACTAGACTAAAATATTAAAATTGAATTTAAACTTAAAGTAAAACTACCATCTAAATAATTCAATATTGCTTCAACTCTGAAAGCAAAAGCTCTGAGCTGTATGTTTCTAGCTGGATTCTCAGTTTTGTTTTTTTTTTTAATAAGGCATACTTTCCCATGAAGTAACATATGGTTTCAATATTTGAGCATTCTCAGCCATTTTCCCCATATGTTTGTTGTAATCAACTAACCACACATGGCCAAATTCTGCCCTTAGATGAGCACAGAGAATGCTCACTGGGGTCAAGGAAAACAATTATAGTTTGTATGGCAACCTATGCCTACAAATCATGCTTCTGTCACTATTTACACAATAATAAATGATGCAAATGAGTGATTGTTAATACTTTTAAAAGTTATTCTGATTGCAGCATCTTTTTTGGGGGACTGACAATGTCTGAAATTAGCTTAACAAAGGAGTTGTTGAAAGACTTGTGGAAAATTGTACGCACAGATGTGCATGCATTGGGTTGGGGGTGGGGAGCATAAAAAAACATATTTAATGTGACATATAAAGTTACCCAAGGCATTGTTCACTTACTTAATTCATTCCACAGCATAATACCTTCTAGGCACTGAATGCCTATTATTTGTTCTCATGGAGTTCCCATCCAGAGACATAATAGCAACAATTACCAGCTAATTGTTAGTTAATTGCTAATAAATAAACCAGAAAATGCATATAATTAAAGTAAAGGTGATAAAACAAGATAACAATATCTAGAGTGATAGATATATTTTTGCTATATGGTTATGAAAAGTCCTTTAGATGAAGTGATATTTAACCTAAGGTTACAATTAGAAATATCCAGTTTTGTGATCTTTGGAGCAGACCTAAGAATAAATAAGCTAGACAAGATGAAAACCGAAGGTGGAGACTACTGACTACCTCACTGTCCTTTGGGGAGGTGGGATTAGAGCATGATGCTGCAAATTTGATTCAGGTAGACCATCATTAAGTTTGTAGTGTGAGCACAATGGAGGCAAAAGAGGAAAGCAAAGTGATTGATTTGCACATTTACATTTAAATGATCTGTTATACTTGCTGTGTCAAACAAATGAACACCATAACAATTATTTAGGGATGTAATGGAAGATACAGAAAATTCCAGTTAATTAGCAATAAACATTATGATGCAAGCACACAAATTTCTAGACTTACTGAAGATATGTGGTATAATTCTGGCTTTCTTGGATATGATTTCTGTAGACACGGGACCTTTTCCTTCCATGCAATCTAAGAACTATGCACAGTAAACAGAATACAAAGATATAGGATGATCCTCATATGAAATACACAGAACAAACACTGTTTTCTTAGTGATTACAAACAGCATTTGGACTTAAAACTTAAATAATATAATTCTTCAATGTAGGCAAAACGTGTATATTTTGAAATTTAAGGCATTTCCAAAACTTGAACTTTTAAAGATGTGTAGACAATAATTCACAACTACTAGTCTGAAATTATTATGAGTAATTTTAAAGAACTATAATAACAATAGTATAGCAATGTTTATATAGAAATAGTTTGAATAGAATTCTTTGAAAGAGGTTTAATTTTAAATTAGAAAAATGAAACTTTTGTTCTATAAAAGCATATATATATACAGCATCTCATCTTATCTCTTCACCCTCTAAGGTGATGATAAATATCAACCATAGAGAAATATGTAATTTGTAAATATCTAAATTTGTAAATATCTAACATATGCATACATATATACACATATATACACATACATATATATACAGATATATGATATATATCAAGATTGCCTTTCATAATGTCTTAGGAATCTGAGGTCTAATAAAAGTAGAATGAAACAAGTTTTCTGAAGGACATAGTTTCTCTAACAAATATGTGTATTTTCTTATTAATTCAAGCTAACATATTTGTTTCTTCTACCAGTAAGAGTCTAGTTTACACTGTGGAAACACAACTGCAAATGTTAGTATCTCAAAGCATCAAAACTCAATTCACACTTAAGTCTCCAAGAGATTGGTAAGATTTTGCTCTTCATAGGTGAGTGAAAATTCAGTTTGATAGAGCTATCATGATTCTTTTTTTCTTCGATCTTTTTACTGAGGTAAAAATAATCTAATATGGAATACTTAAAGCATATAATGCTATGGCATTTGCATTACTACTATATAATTATATAATGTTGGCAGCACTCTTAAAAATATGCACTACAGTTAACAATAACTCCTAATTCATATGTCCATGACCTGTGGTCAAACATTAATCTGCTTTTTATTTAAATATTTTTTTGTCTGGACATTTCAAATAAATAGAATAATGAAATAGTTCTTCTGCTGCTGGCTTTTTATCCACTTATATAACACTTTAAAGATACATTTGTGTTGTAGCTTATACCATTTATTTATTTGTATTATATTTATTATAAATATTACTTTGTTTTATGCATATACATACTTCTGTATCTACTTATCAATTGATGACTATCTGCTTTCCTTTGAATATATACTACATATAAACCATCAGTAATATATATATATAAATATATAAATATTAGTAATACAGTTAATCATATGTTAAATAACATTCCAAAGAGAACAGAGAAGCATACTATATACATATATTTGATATTTGGAGCCCATCAAGATCTTGTCAATCTCCATAAAAAGAAGTTTGATTCTCTTTTCTCTTATACCCCTCAAAGATCGTAATTATTTTAGAAAAAAGGAATATTTGTGTGAAAAAATGGTGTTTGCTCTAATTTTCTGTCTAATATCACTCTGGTCAGAAAAGTACATTATATAATACTTAAAAACAATGACAGGAAGATCAACACTACATATTAAATATAAAATGATAGGATGTTTGAGGTGAGAGATGGTAGTTGATTTTTTCCATCATAATGGAAAGTGCTTATTAGAACTTTCTTCATTAAATATTGATGACCATGGACACATTAGTAATGCATTATTTCTAAATATTTTCAGAAGCTGAAATTCTAAATTAATTTGAGTTTTAAATTTTCCATTACGAATTTATCCTTTAACATTCAACTGAAAATTTGTTCCCTTTTTTTTTTTAAATTAGGGAAAGGGTGGCATGTAACTCAACTGCAGTGCACATGCACAGAGCATTGGAATAAGAGTAGAAAGAGTAAGAGAAGAAGAAAAATAAAAAACAAATTTTAGGTAACAAAATTTCTACATGAAAATGATATATCATATTATCTCTATCTATGCTCTTTACACTATCACTGATGATAGCTTAATATTTTACTATAGCAAAGTAGATCTAAAAACCTCAATTCTAATTCTATTGAGAAAGTTACAATAAAAAGTATAATAAAAATAGTTAATATGGTTTACCTTCCTATTTGTAACACAAACCCCAACATACTATTAGTAAACTACTAAGTATTTTATCTGTAATTCATTCCTAATATTTAAAGTACAGATGAATAATAAAAAAAAACTATTGTCATGGGCAAGTAAGACAGTGACAGCCTAGAACATCTCACAATTTATTATGCAGATATTATCATTAAAATTTTTATGACAGCTTCTGAACTACATAATTTTATGATTAAATTCAACACATCTTGCAATACGGTTCCAACATTAAGTATAACCAAGTCAACCTAAGGGTGTAAAAAGACAAGTACAAATTTTAGGCTAAGCTACTTCTACAGACTTAATGAATTTAAAAGTGTCATTAGTTATCTTTGATTTTAATTGAAAGAATAAATTACAGAGAGTACAAATTATTTTTTGTTGTTGTTGTTGTTTTGTTGTTTTTTAGTCCACATCCAACAATATGCAGGTGTTACTAGTGACTGCACTCAAGAATTACTCCTGGTAGTACTAGAGGGACTGTCATGGATGCCAGAATTGAGGCCAAGATGGCCTGGAGCATAGCAAGTACCTTACCCATGTACTATTTCTCCAGCACCAATCTGCAAATTCTTGAAGAAGAAATCTTGATACAGGCTGTTTGCATAAGCAAAATTTCCCATTGGAAGAGTGATCCGAAGCAGTTTAAGAAAGTATATTATGGGGCCGGAGAGACAGCACAGCGGTGTTTGCCTTGCAAGCAGCCTATGCAGGGCCCAAGGTGGTTGGTTCAAATCCTGGCGTCCCGTATGGCCCCCCGTGACTGCCAGGAGCTATTTCTGAGCAGATAGCCAGGAGTAACCCCTGAGCACAGCTGGGTGTGGCCCAAAAACCAAAAACCAAAAAAAAAAAAAAAAAAAAGAAAGAAAGTATATTATTTTGGGGGCCTGAACTATAATACAATGGGCAGGGCAGGGCATTTGCCTTTTACAGGGCGGACTACGATTAGATCCCCAACATCAAATGTTTCCCCAAGTCCACCAGGATTGGTCCCTGAGCAGAGATAGGAATGAGCCCTGGATACCTTGGGGTGTGCACTCTTCTTCAAAGTGTATTTTTCAGGAAAATACTGGAGGATGAAAGTATTTAGTTAGGTGCTGAGGTCAAGTTAGAAAATGAAATGTGACCATGATTTGAGCAGAGCTATATAAGGAGGTGATGAGAGACAAAATAGGACTCAGAAGACTATGAATTGACTTTTGGTGATTCTATTTTCTCTGCTGAGTAAGAGGGTAAGATATCCTCTCTGAGTGAAAGATTTTGGATAGAGTAATGTGGTTTTCTTTTGTTTGTTTGTTTGTTTGTTTGTTTTGGGCCACACCCGTTTGATGTTCAGGGGTTACTCCTGGCTAAGCGCTCAGAAATTGCCCCTGGCTTGGGGGGACAATATGGGATACTGGGGGATCGAACCGCAGTCCTTCCTTGGCTAGTGCTTGCAAGGCAGACACCCTACCTCTAGCGCCATCTCTCTGGCCCCAGAGTAACGTGTTTGGAGCAATGGGCTGAGTTTTAAATAACTGCTGTGAAGAACGGCTTATGCACCTAATTGAGACTGAACATCATGATTCTATTTTTTTTCAAATGTCTATGTAGATATGTGTAGATGTATCATATGTCTATGTAGATATTGTGTAGACATATCATAGCGTCTTTATCCACTCATCTGTTCTTGGAGACTTTAGTTGTTTCCAGATTCTGGATATTCTGAGATGTGTTGCAATGAACATAGTAGTTCAAATATCTTTTTTCTGTATTGTGTTTTTAGATTCTTAGGCTCTGTTCCCAAGAGCAGTATTACTGGGTCATCTGAAAGCTTTGTTCCTAGTTTTTTGAATAATATTCATCTTTCTTTCTTTCTTTCTTTCTTTCTTTCTTTCTTTCTTTCTTTCTTTCTTTCTTTCTTTCTTTCTTTCTTTCTTTCTTTCTTTCTTTCTTTCTTTCTTTCTTTCTTTCTTTCTTTCTTTCTTTCTTTCTTTCTTTCTTTCTTTCTTTCTTTCTTTCTTTCTTTCTTTCTTTCTTTCTTTCTTTCTTTCTTTCTCTTTCTTTCTTCCTTTCTTTCTTCCTTTCTTCCTTCCTTCCTTTCTTTCTTCCTTTCTTTCTTCCTTTCTTTCTTTCTTTCTTTCTTTCTTTCTTTCTTTCTTTCTTTCTTTCTTTCTTTCTTTCTTTCTTTCTTTCTTTCTTTCTTCCTTCCTTCCTTCCTTCCTTCCTTCCTTCCTTCCTTCCTTCCTTCCTTCCTTCCTTCCTTCCTTCCTTTCTTTCTTTCTTCCTTCCTTTCTTTCTTTCTTTCTTTCTTTCTTTCTTTCTTTCTTTCTTTCTTTCTTTCTTTCTTTCTTTCTTTCTTTCTTTCTTTCTTTCTTTCTTTCTTTCTTTCTTTCTTTCTTTCTTTCTTTCTTTCTTTCTTTCTTTCTTTCTTTCTTTCTTTCTTTCTTTCTTTCTTTCTTTCTTCCTACTCCTGGCAGACTCGAGGAACCATATGAGATGTCAGGATTCAAACCAGGGTGCTTCCTGTGTTGACCACATGCAAGACAAATGGCTTACCACAGTGAAATCACTCTGGCCCCAATATTCACATTAAAAAAAAAAAAAAGAAAGCCTGGATGTGACTGGTGTGATAGTACAGTGGGTAGGACCTTATGCAGGCTCAGTCCCTAGTATCCCATATGGTCCCTTGGCCTTTCCAAGGATGATTCCTCAGTGCAGAGCCAGGAGTAAGCACTGAGCACTGACAGGTATGGTTCAACAAAAACAAAAACAAAAACAAAAAGCTGGAACAATAAATATTCCCACTTGCAGAGCATCCCTTTTCTCCTCATATACACCAATACTGATTGTTATTATTCACATAATTCTTTGGTTTAAGGTGATAAATAATTGTTTTTTGATTTGTATTTCCCTGATGATTAGTGATGTAGAGCATTTCTTCATGTTTTGACAATTTGGATTTCCTTGAGGAAGTTTCTGTTCATCACTTGTTTCCATTTTTGATTAGGTTGGTTTTATTTTCTATAAAGTTTTATCAGTGCTTTATTTATTTTGCATATGAACTCTTTATGAGTGGTAGGAAAATAATTTTTGTGGGCTATCTTTTTTGTTTTTATATACAGAACTTCTTAATTTAATGTAGTTTCATTTGTTTATGTATGTTTCCATCTACTTGGGCAAAAGCCTATCATTTTAAAGAATCATCTATTTCCAATGTCAAGAAAAGTTCTGCCTATGTTTTCCTCTATAAAACTATACCAAGTTTGAAGTCTGATATAGATGTCCTTTATCCATTTTTGCTTGAGTTTTGTGCATGGCATAGGAAATATATCTGAGTTCTTTTTTTTTTTTCTTTTAGGCATGGTGATGGTCGGTTTTCACAACATCACTTGTTAAAGAGTTTTCTTTGCCCTACTTCATATTTTTATGCCTTTGTTGAAGATTAACAAATCAGGGTCCAGAGCAACAGCACAGTGGTAGGGCATTTGCCTTGCAGAGGCTGACCCAGGACAGACCTTGGCCCAAGCCAGGAGAGATTTCTGAGTGCATAGCCAGAAGTAACACCTGAGTGTCACCACTCAAAACAAACAAACAAACAAAAAAGGATGAACAAATCATATACTTCATGGATCTACTACTTTGTCTTAGTGTATTATCTTTGATGAGTTATCAGATTTGAAATACTAACATCTTTTTTGAGGACATTTGAATCTATGTTAATTGGGATATGGATCTGTTATTCTTTTTGTGTTGGGTGGTGTTTCTCTCTGTTTTTGGTATCAGTGTAATGATTGCTTCATGAAAACATTTTAGAAATGTTTCTGTGTCTTTGATTTCCTAAAAGAGTGAAGAGGTCTGACATTAAGTCTTGTGTAAAGGTTTGAAAGAACTCACCAGAGAATTCATTTGTCTAAACTTTTGTTTTGTGAAAGACCTTAATATTTCAAGTATTTTTTATAGTGATTGGTCTATTCAGGTCTATTCCATATCTTCTTGGTTCATCCTTAGGATGTTACAGGAGTCTAAGTTTTTATTAATTTCTAGGGTCTCTTTTTTGCATGTATTATAGATTTTCAAAGTAATCTCTGATGGTCTTTTGAATTTCTGTGGTACTTTCTGTGTCCTTTCTCTTTCATTTCTGATACTTTTTATTGGAATTCTTTTTTTCTAGTGATTTATCATTATTATTTATGCTTTCAAAGAACCAACTCTTGATTTCATTAATATTTTGATTTTTTAAATTCTAATATATTGAGTCCTGCTCTAAATTTTATTATTTCCTTCCTCCTGCCTGCTTTCGGTTACTTTTGTTAATACATACATGACTGCACAGCTTAAAATATTGGGACCTTCCCCACTAATGAATGCTTGCAATATTACTTAGTTTCCTCTGAACACTACTCTTGCTGTGTTCCATAAGTGGTGGTTCATGTTCTCATTTTCATTTGTCTGCAGGAATCTTTGTTTGCTTGTTTGTTTTTGGGTCACACCTAGTGATGCTTAGAAGTTACTCCCATATCTACTCTAAGGAATTTCTATTACTATCTATCTACTCCTGGCAGTGTTAGAGGGTCATATATGATGCCAGGGATCAAACCTGGATTAGATGCATACAAGACAAGTGCCATACCTACTGCACTATTGTTCTAACCTCTGTTTCTAGGGATTTTTTTTAAAATTTTCTCTCTAACCCACCAGATGTTCAGTAGTAAATTATTAAATTTCCTGATTGTCATTAGCTTCAATTTTCAGTGCATCATTTTCTGAAAAGATAGCTGATATAATTTATTGCCTGTTGACTATATGGAAAAATGCTTTGTAAGCCAGCAGTGGTCTATCTTAGAAAATATCATGCTTGCAGTGGCGAAGAATATGTATTTGGAATTTTGGAATTTTGGAGATAAAAGACCTATATATATATAATCTATTAACACACTAAAATCTATTTCTTCCTTCAAAGTTAGTATTTTATTGCTGAGTTTTATCTGGTCAAGAGATAAAAGAGTGGTGCTAAAGTCACTGGCTACTATTGTTTTACTATTAATGTCCTCCTAGGAATCTATCAGCAGTTGTTTCAAGTATTTTTCTGGTCCCTCATTATCTAATATATAACCATTTATGGTTAGGTATGTATTTTTTCCTGATGTACATATATCTTAATCATTAATAACTAACCATCTCTGTTTCTTATATTTTTGATCTTGAAGCTTATGTCATCTGACACTGGTCTGTCCAACACAGCCATATTTTTTTTTTTTGATTTTTGAGAATCACCTCATCAGATGCTCAAACGTTATTTCTGGCTTTGTGCTCTGGTCCCAAACCGTGGCCTTTCTGGAAGAGTTTCTTGCTTGAACAATTGCTGTCCGATCTTTGACTTTCAGTCTGTTTGCTCTATTAGGGTGTGTGTGTGTGTGTGTGTGTGTGTGTGTGTGTGTGTGTGTGTGTGTGTGTGTGTGTGTGTGTGTGTGTGTGTGTGTGTTTGCAGGAAGCAGAACATTGAGTTCAATTTTTTATCTACTTTGTCATTCTGTGTGAATTAGTGTGTTTAGACTATTGACATTAATAGTTGCCATAATTATATGGCCATAATTATATTATATATAGTGGCCATAATAGTGGCCATAATTATACTATATATAATTATAATTACTGATAATTAAAATTTTGTGATTTTGTTTATCATTTCTTTACCTTTGAATTTGTGAGCTTTATCTGTAAATTTGTATATCATTCCTTCAAATCTGAATCAGAATCCGGATGGGTATAATATTCTTGGTGAGATGTTCACTTCATTGATATTTTTTTACTACTCCCACCATTGTCTTCAGTTCCAGAGATTTCTATTTGATAGGTTTGCTATAAATCTTTGAGGTACTATTGTGCATAAAATGTTCCTTCTTTGATCTTGCTGTTCTCATTATTCTATTTCTGTGATTTTGTCACTCTGATTAGCATATATCTTAGGTCTTTATATGTGGAGTCTTTTTTAGTTGAAATCCTTCAGGCTCCTGGATTTGGATGAACTTGCTCTTTAGTTCTGGGAGTTTCTCAGCAATGATGTTTTAGACTATTACATCTTCATTGTGTTTGCGTTCCTTAGCCTTTTGGGATTCTGATGATTCTTGTTTTGTTCCTTTTAAATTAATCGTAACATTCTCTTGTCAGATATTCATTTATTATTTATTGTTACATCTTCTGCATTTGCCTAGAGTTTTTATACATCTCATCTTGGATATGATTTTGCCCTATGCTGCTGTTAGTCTAAATGTTTGGGCCTTCCATAATGCTTTTCATTTTCTCTATCAGATTTTTTAGTTTAAAATTTCTTTTTCTAGTTTTCTCATTTTTGCTTTCATATGGTGCTGGGTTTTATTTGCCACCTGTTCCATTGTTTCTTTTAATTTGTTAAATATCCTCAATATTTTCTCTCTAAAATATTTTTCAGGAAACTGGGGCCAGGGAGGTAGTGTTAGAGGTAAGGTGTTTGCCTTGCAAGCACTAGCCAAGGAAGGACCATGGTTCGATCCCCTGGCGTCCCATATGTTCCCCCCAAGCCAGGGGCAATTTCTGAGCACTTAGCCAAGAGTAATGCCTGAGCATCAAATGGGTATGCCTCCCAAAAAATATTTTTTAGAAAACTTGTATAGGTAGATATTTCTGGTTGAAACTTCAGGGATTCTGTATTATTTAGTTCTTGTGGTAGAGTCCTGTGCTATTTACCCATCATGGTAAATATTGGCAGTCTCAGCTGTCTTTCCAATATGCTACTAATGCCCCAACACACAAAAACACTGCCATGAAGGACTTGGGAAGACCTTAATTGGTGGCTTGGTGGTCTCTTTCTCCATCAAAATATGTTCTTTCAATTTGGTGTTATTATATATTGTATAGAGCCTCCTACACTGGTTCAAGTAATGCATTCTTTGGCCTGAACTTACTGATACTGTTACTAGGGTTAGGTTGTTCCTTCCTTGCTGCCAAACTACTTTTGTAGGATTTTTGTGTTATATTTTACGTTGGAGTAAGGACTAATATACTATTGGTCTATTGTAGTAGTAGTAATAACTAAGGTACCCTGTTGAAAGTTTAGTACATAAAGGCAAGATGTGGTCTGTATTTAATATAGAAAGAGAGAGTCCTCTCAGAAAACCATAAGTTCCACTGGTCTGGCCTGTGAGAGGAGCCAAGCACTCACTCCTTGATTTTAGGGTCCCACCAGTTCCTGTTGAATTTCTCAGAGGTGAATAAGGGTGAAGGAGTTCCTTGACTTGGGCATTAATGTCCCTCCATGTTCTGTTGGTTTACTAATTGAGGAATGTACAGTATGGATGGGTGTAGAGGGGCACCTACTGGACCACCTACAGAGGAAATCATCTAAGCTTATATTCTATGTCAACTATTGTGAAGGATATAGTTGAATATGGAATATGGAATACTTGAATATGGAATAGTGAATCTCAGCTATATCGTAAGGCAGCTGGGCATAATTTATTTCACATCAGATATTCCTTGCTCTCCCATTAATTGTAGTCACATTAAAGAGGAGGATAGGTATATTTCAGGAAGAGCATATATCTCATTGCCTTCAAAATGAAGCTATCTGATATGTATAAGGATATTAAGCTTTTATTCTACCTTATTCATATACTAGTCTTAAAAAGTATGCTGCAAAGAATTGCTTTATCACAGCCACGTTTTAAGAGCTTTAATACTTGTCTATAATTTGTGATAAAATGTCTTTTTTTCTTCAGAAATTCTGGCTTTTCTGTGAAGATCAGCCTCTTCCTAAACTGTATCAACTTCAAATATTCTACTGGCAGTGTCTGCACAAGAGGCTTCTAGATTTTAGTCTGCCAGTGGCCCTGAGATTCTACAGGGTTTCAAATCCTATGGTGCGTATCTATTCATTTCAAACCATTTTCAAAAATAGAAAAATGTGAGAGGATGAATGCTCAATATTAAATGAAAGAAATCTTGTGCTACAAAGCACACATTCTCTGTTGCATAGAATAGTAATTCGAGATTGAAATTTATATCTTAATGTAATTTCAAAGTGGAACATAGCTTTTAAAACAGTAAAACAATAAAGTTGGCCATGCATAGCTTACAGATATCGCTATGCTGATGATGCTTGTAGCAAAGGTGTCAGAGTTCTCCATGCACAAGCTACTTTTAAAACCAGTCAAGGTACCAAGATAAGCACTAAACCACTTGAACCATATTCTGAGAAAATGGAAGCAATAGAACTACCTGTGAGTTTTGTACCAACATTTTGAATATCAAGACAAATTTGCACTTTGTTGCTGCCCAGGTTCTCAAGGCACTCTATAATGTTAATTATATTTTACAACTCCAGGATATCATTAAGAATATGTGAAATCCTCATTTATATTATTTCCAATTTGCATTTATCCTTATATATCTTTAGGGCTTGATTAATAATAAAAAGTAAGGAATCCAAAGTCAAACAAAAATCCTTTCATAAATTACAATGAGGAACAGGTAATATGTACTTGGGAGTATTCTGAAAGTAAAATTTGATAGTTTAATTTCTGTGTGTCTCCACTTCTAACCAAAAGACAGAAGGTCTTTAATAAATTTATAGTTTAAAATTTCTAGTTTCTTTAGATAGAACTTACTAGTGAAATTTGTAGCAACCAATTACCTAGCTAATGCTTACCTTTTAAATGAGATATGCTTTTGAATGATTAATTTTTTATATTTTTTACCTGTTCAATGTTTCCAGTGTTTTAATTTTCTACTTGGATTATTGAGTAAGTGACAAATCTGAATATCTATTGTGCATTTATCTCATATTTAAATATTTTTCTCCCATTACATGAAAAGACAAATGCAGAATATTTTTTGTTTTAGAATAAATTATACCATAATGATGAATGAAAATGGCATTGCAACATCTTATTATCATTAATAAAATTATTCTTTCACTGGAACACTTCCATAATTTTTCTCAAAAGCTCATGATTTTACTCTATCAAGTATATGTCATGTATATCCTTGAGAAAATAGCAAAAAAAAATTTTTTTTTTTTGGTTTTTGGGCCACACCTGGTGGTGCTCAGGGGTTACTCCTGGCTGTCTGCTCAGAAATAGCTCCTGGCAGGCACGGGGGAACATATGGGACACCGGGATTCGAACCAACCACCTTTGGTCCTGGATCGGCTGCTTGCAAGGCAAACGCCACTGTGAGAAAATAGCAAATATTTTTAAAAAGACTCACACTAAAACTTTTACCACTCCCTCTTGCCTCTCTCTCTCTTTCACCAAAAACAGCAGAAATTATTTGAACTAGTCAGAAAGAGTTCACCCTGATTAACTGCCTTTCCGGTGTGTGTGTGCCACACTCAATTTGATGATTAAGATTTCTGACTCAAGAAATTGTCAGCAACAGATAATATATCAGAGTTTAAATATCAGTAATAAAAGAGTACAGGAGATTTTCTGTGACTACTTAGAACTGAAAGCATTTTATTGCAAAAGGTTTGTTGTCTTTGGCAGCTTTCCATGACCTCCTACTGTTGACAACACTAGCAGCCTGTCCTGTTTGAAGTTTAAGTGCTGCAGAAGAGTCTTCTCCTTCACATCACTTACAGGATTTATCTTTAAATTAGTATTTTTATCAAACACACGGTATAGCTAAAATAATCTTTAAATGATAGAAAAACGCTAGCAGGGTGTTCTGCAAGACACTGGTTGAAGTTCTGCTGGGGATTTATGGCTCCCTCAAGTCGACATTTGTGACTGACCTACAGCACACCAGGGCTGCTATTTCCCTTTCCTGATTCATGATAAGTGCAGCTGCCTCCAAATCAGCCTCCTGAGCACATTAATGCTCAGTTCATTCCCTCTTGGTAAATATGGACATCTCCTGTCGCACTTTTTTAATGTTCAGCTGTGATAAAGTTGAACAGAAAAATATAAGTCCTTTTCTTCCTCAAAATCTTTGCCAAATGACTTGTCTCAAAGTATGGGTGCCCTAATGTTGAAATATTTTTCTAATTAAAGTGATGTTTTTCCAATATACACAAACAATTGCAAAATTGTTTTTTCCTTGCAACATGGGTTTTGAGGTCTTGGACTGTGGTGCCTTACCCCCCACTTTTTTTTCTGACAGCACCATAGCTAATTAACAAAATTGCATGAAGATTGATATGAAGGTAAATATTAAAGGCACAAAAGGGAAGGAAAAACAAATTATTTCAAATGTCAGAAAAGCCAAGACATTCATCTTCCTTGCTGCAATTTGTTTTTCATTAATAAAATATACATTGTTTTTTGCTTGGAAAAGTTATTAGTGGCAATGCTGTCTGCATGAACCTTTGTCTCTTTCCCAAATGAAGTCTTTGTTTAGACATTGATGATGGGGGTTTTGTGCCATTGTCTAATCTGTCAGAATAGATGAGCAAGTGTATTTAGGGGTGCAAAGATGTGCTGCCACACCTGCTGTGCAAAGCTGTGAATTCACAACTCTTCTGACTATTAAAATGTGTTATGCTGGGAGCTCTTTTGTTGTAATGGAACTGTTGGTGGTTTCATGTTTGAAGTGGCGCAAGTGTCAGGCCTTATTACAATCATAATAATCACTCCAAAAATAACCTCATATTTTGACCACTTAATGTTAATGTGCAGCAAATGAAAGGCTAAATACCTAATATATTTAGAGATGTTAACTTGATATTGTACTAAAAAATTTTAGAAAACGCAAAGTTCTATTAATGGAGTTAAATTTACATTTAAAAAAACTATAGTCACTTCAGAATGTTTTGAAGTAATATAAATGACAAGAATATGCAACAAATTATGAAGCCAATATTATGACAGTAAAATTATTGTCAGGAGAAGGATATTAAATGTGTTCCTTAAAGAATGCTAATTATATTTCTTTGTTGATATTTGTGATTTTCACATGAAAATATCATGATATTTTATTGCCTTAAATAAAGATTGACGTATGCCTTAATAGAGATAATGATTTCTAGTTTGTCTTCATTTTAAAAATGAATTTTCGCAGTATTTAGGATTTTACTCTGCTGAAATATAACTACCTCTAATAAACTTAAAATACAAAGCAAAACAGTAAGACTACCTTAATCATTTATTAACTCAATGAGTTTTGTAAACTGACTTTTCTATCTAATTTATTTTTGAAATAAACATTTTAATGTGGACTTCTTTAAAGAATGTATGAGTATTTAATCAATCTCTAGGAATTCCATTAGTTTCAGTTAGACTATCTGCTGAAAAATGGAAGGTATTTTTTTCAAGCATCCTTTTAAAAAAAGAATAATGGAAAAAATAAAGGACAAAATGCTAAACCAAAGAATCTCTGTTGTGACTTTTATAACAGTAAGCAGCTTGTGGCAGGTTTAATAGACCCTAATCTAGAGAGGCCTTTTAGGGACCTTAGACCTATTTGGCCTCATTAATTCAAATGATACGTGACAGTTCAGAGGTGTCCTAAACCAGCCACTACCTGCATAAACAGACTACAATGCTACTGTGGCACGCACACTGTCCTCAGATCAGAATTCCTATTCTCCTTAACTATGATGAGAGCAAAACTTTGAAAATATAAAATGTCTTTTTTTTCTCTTTAATTCTTAACAAAATCTGATTTCACAGTATAACTCATCTATTCCCAACTAGAGTTTTAAATATGTTCAGTACAAAGCAAGAATATAATGCAAATGACAAAAGTTACATATTTAAAAGAAGTGAAAGAGTTTGATGATCTTCAACAACACAAACTGTCATTTTATGGGGATTCGGGCATTACAAATAGATTGCTCTCAGCTGACAGTCATCACCGATGCTGAGACCAGGATTTTATATTGTGTAACATCTGGATTGTCCTACAGATGTAGCAGGGTGACAACTTCACACATTTCCTTGAAAAGAGGCGTCCACACGCTGACAAGTTACTCATCATTCAGAAAAGTAAGGATGAAAAAAAAAAAAGAATGGAAAACAGATTTTCCTTTTGCTCCTAATTTAGGCTAATCTATGTAAAATATATTACCTAATAGCAACCAGCAAAAGAACAGTTCTGGCACAACTGCACATTGCAGCAGCTCTAAATTATGACAAGAAATATTATACCTTGTGATAAAAAAAGAGAAAAGTTTTTAATAAAGGCCAAACTTTAGGTAGCAAAGGAAGTTAAGACTATTGAATATTTAATTTAATTTACTGGGCAACAATATTAACTTGCTTCTTTTTGATCCTTAAACAAATGTCCAATAGAATATAGTGAATGCAGAAATGCTAAAGTATAGAAACTTACATTTTCATTAACTCAGCATCACTCTAGTTTTTAGCTCTGCTGAAAGACATCTTCATGAGGACAGTACTATTTATTTTGAACCTTTATAAAGTTATACAGATATAAATATGTGGAAATCAACATGCATACCTATGTTCTTTTGAACGCATCCAAAACATTTCTACAAGCCTGCCAGGTGTGCCTTTGGATTCAGTAATCCTAATAAACTTGCATTCTGTAGAGCTTCATGCCTTGTTTATAAGGCCACTTTTGAGCTGGATAGGCAAAACTTTCTTGCAAAGATGACATTTAAAGAAGGCCAGATATACAAAGATTAGTTTCCATCTCCTGAGATTAATGAAAGTCATTGTATGAAATGGATCTTTAGGAGAAAAATACGATCTATTACAAAATATTTTTTTAAATGTGCTGCAGACGTTGCCGCTTGACTTGCAGTATATTCGGTACAGCTGAAAAGATTCAATAGTCTGGCTTACATTTTTACGTGCTGGATTAGTCTTTATATTTGTTTTGATAGAAAAGCAGGCAACAGCCTATTTCATGGACAATAAATTCAAGATAGTAATGATGAGATAGTATTGCCTCAGCTAAGTGCACCCAGATTGGAGGGTCACATATGTGACCTCAGACTAGTATGGCTCTTAATGAATCTATATACTTGATTAGAGTTACTGTCTTTTTATGGCTCAAAATAGCTTTGCATGGAAAACTCGCTTGTTTTAAGTAGAGTTGGGAGAAAATCATTTTGCATCCAACATATCTCTAAAACTTTTTTCAAAGACTTTTAAGTGCCTCTTTTAGAATTTTCCTCCTCCTGAAAAGCTGCCCTCCCTTTTGCCATTTCTATTTTATAATCATTGCATAGGGAAGAAATATTTCTCTTGTCTTTTCACAGAATGGAAAAATTCTGACATTCAAATGCAATCAGCACAATGACAAAGACTTTTTATGTTTTAATAAACGCCCAGTCTTAAAATTATTTACAGAATTTTGTAGATATCCCTTAACTGTTTTATCATAAGACGTACTGGAAGAACAAATATTGCTGTGCCTGTGTGGAGATTTGTATAAATAATAACAGTGAGAAAGAAAAAAAAAAATAAGCAGTAAGGATTAAAACTTGGAACCATTATGTTGTCTCTATTTGGGCTTTGTTTCTTTTATTTGTTTTTACTAAAATTCTGTTTCAAAATAATTGAGATTTTAATACAGTCTCATCACAAATCTATTAATGTTCCCTCTGTTTGCATTCAACGAACCTTCTTTATTATGCAATGGTCTTTTTCAGTCATCCTGCTTCTCTCGTATAGCTTTCTCCTTATCTTTGCCTCCAACTCCATCTATCTGTCTCTCTGCTTCTCCAGCTGCATCACTCACTCTTAATATAAGGAAGTGATTTCTTACTTCTTGTCACTCTCCTTCTTTCTTCCACTCATTCTCAATCTATCAGAACTCGTTTCCAGATCCTTTGACTACTCTGTGCTCATATGTCTCCCTTACATTATCCGTTTCTCAGAAATATGAGTGAGATGATTCCCTCTGTTTTTTTTTTCTTTAAATGTTTGTAGCTTTGAGAAACTCTTCTTTTTCTTCTTTACCTCCTGCCACCTTTGAAAAGCTGCAGAGTAGACCAAATAACACAACAAAATATTCCTTTTATATTGTTATGTATATTCTGGAGAAATAAACATTTTCTCAAAGTTTCAAAAAGTATAAAATGACAGACTGAGGGCATTTAAATTAATATAGTCAAGCTTTAAATACAGTATATTTAAAATTAAATGCATAACTCTTAGGTGTGATTATCTCTAGCAACAGCAAATAAAAAGAATACAAATAAACAGTTGTTGCTATAGCCGATTATATTTTCTAATGTAAGACACGGCTCTGCAAAGAATGTTAGAATTTTGTACCTTATCTTACCATCTGTTTGTTTTGTTTTAGTGAACCAGTTTTATTTGTATAAACTATGACTTATATACTGTTACATTATTAAATACACATGCTTTTTAGATTCTTAAATACTGTTACTCCTATACCTTAAAAAGATAGGTCAAAGTCTTTTGTTAAAAGAAAATGTTTATGTCAGAATAACAATGCCAGAATAGTTGCCACTGTATCAGATTCCCAATAAAAAGCAATTATGAAAAATTCTTCATTTTAATCCATTATAGGAAGTTTTTACATTCCTAATTCCTTCATAATGAATATAATAAGTAGATCAAATTTTTCTGTTTTAAAAGTAAAGTAAAAAACCTCCTTATTAAAAAGACATCTTTATATCAAATCTATTTACTCAGCTTATAAAAAGAAAGTAAAATTCAACTACTTACCATAAAAAGTAAGCTTTTCAGACATGACTATTTTAGCAGACATTATTTTATATAATAAATAGACTTATTTATTTAGACTTAAAAAAACTTAGACTTAAAAATTTTAGTTCTATTGGTTAGGTATTTTCAAATACTTACAAAGTGAAAATAACTGGAGCAAAAAACTTTAAGGGAAAAGTAAATCTTACAGTTAAAACTAAATTCATGACACTAAAGAAATATTTTTACTCTCCAAAACATGATTTAGAAATTAACTTTTTTCCTCAATACAATTATGATACATGTAATTTTTTCATAATTGCTAGAGGAAAATCCTGAATATTATAAATGTGATTTAAAAAGGATAAACTGATTTTCCTTTATGCCACATTATTGTCATTGAGTGGGCCATAAGCAATGATGAAGGTAACACCCAGGCTATATAGTGAGATAGATCTCATCTTCCTAGTCTATTTTTACATACCCTAATAATAAAATATTTATCATGATGGCAAAGCTTAGTATTCTCCCATATCATTTTGACAATAATACCATAACTTAATATCCTGCATATTTTTTATTGAAGAGGATGACTTGCTTTTCTTTTCAAGTGATATTAATCTATCTTGATCTATTAGTGCGGACACATTAACCAGTTCGAACTCTGAAAACATTTTTATTTCTTACCATAGGAAAGACAGCTAGATGGCTCATTAAAATATATAAATGAGTAATCACTTCTTTCTCTAAATTAACTAATATCTAAGTTTAATGAAGCTCAGTTTATAGTGATTTTCTGGCTGAAGTGCTCTTCTTTCTGTCTAATTATGTGCCCAGATTTCAGACAACAAGGAGTGTCTTTAACATTAGATAAGAACCTGGGCTTTTATCTCAATCAATAGTCTTTAGCCTTTGAACTCGTGTCAGTGCAAGACCAGTCCGTCACATTCACTTTTACCTGATCTCTTTTTCTTCTTGATGCTTGCCGCTATTTATAAAAGAAACACACACACACACACACACACACACACGTGAGCACACACACACTCCCACATGTACTCAAATACACTCATGTATGCTTCTAAGGCATAAGTAGGCAAAACATGTCGGTTATTTGTGTGTCTGTCCTGCGTGTGCATGCACACATGTGTGTACAGACAGGCTCCTTTATAGCTGTAAAGATGTGTGACTGTAATGATGATGTTAAAATTTTCTTGTTTCCTTTCACTGGGCTTTGTGTATCTCAAAGGAGCCCCATATGGTGCTCTTTGTCCGTGTCATTACCTCGTTACAGCCACTGTCTGCCAGCCAAAGGTAGACCGAGCACTGCAGCTGTAGACAGCGATACAACTGGAATTGTCTAAGGTCAACAGTGCCGTAATTACTTTAAAATGTCAGCGTACAATAAAATACAACAGTTCATCTGGCAGAAAGCAAATTAGCTTTGACCATAGCGTAATTACCCTTTTCTCAGCACCATTAGAAGAGATCAAATCTCCACATTCAGTGTTTGAGGAAAGGCCATCAGAGTACACTCTACCTGACAAGGATGCACATTTGCCATTTTGAGATGTAATTAATTGTCCCTATAATAGAAATTTTTATATTTGACTCTGGAATTGAAATGTGTAATAACCTGGCTTCTTCGTTTTAACCATTTTGATACTGGAAAGGAGGCACGTTTTGCCAGGTACAAATAGTACAAATAAGTATCAGTATCAGTCAGAACATACTTTTTATTTTGATAACAATTAGTTCTAGTGCGGAAGTGATTTCCTGAAGTGACTTCTATTAATATTAAGAATATGACTGAAACCTAAATCCTAAACCAGAGAAACCAAATTAGAAATTAATATTATTTAAGCACTTCATTTTACCAGGTTCTTTTTCTTCTGTGCAAGTGTATTTTCTCTCTGGCTCGCATAATGTGAAGTGAAGTGGCTTTTAAGACTGCTTATTAAAGGATGATTTCTGCCACTGATTTCATCTGCATCTCTACCTCTCACACAAGGGCAATCTAGGTAAAAGAATGCCCCTCCCCCAGGTCCCTTGGGATTAATGTGCTATTATGCCATGAACATTCTTTTTTTTTTATTTCAAAGACACTCATCATTGATGGTAGAGGTTACAAATGCACCAATGATATAGTAATTTGATTAACTCAGAAACAAACAGCAAGGAGCTGACCAGTGACAGTCCCTGTAGGGCAAAGATTTCACTGCTTGTTGACTTTCATTAATATTTAAGGGCGCCAAAGATGCTTTAAACTGATTTGAAATGACTTAAAGTGTGTGAGCATCATTTCTCCTTTTGCCTACTTGTAGATACTTATGAAAAACAGCTGTTTTGTATCAAAGGAGACTGCACTGTATTTAGGGTATTCCACCACCATAAAGATGTTTACATTTTCTTGATGTTTCATTCACAGCGTTGTGGGCTTCATCATAGTTTGTCAAAATGAAAGCATGCTTTCTTGAGTTCAGACATATCCCTTTTGTGTAAATTTCCGGGGGGGGGGGGGGAAATGGACTATGAAACCAACAAGAAACTTTAGAGTTAGCAAAAATATTCTTAACATGACCCTTTTTATTGAACCACTGCTAGTTTTAATGTGCTAATGTCAAAACAATATACAAGCTTTCTAGTAAAATCAGTGCAGCAGATCATTGATCAATTTATCTCTTCAGAGCAGAAAATTACAGCACATATCAAGCTTTCTATCCAACCACTGGGTTGCTTTGTTCTTCAATGTCATATATTAGTCTTAGGTTATTCCACAGCATAAAACAAAAATTTGGCCAGAGGAACCTTTTAAAAATAATCAAAATCTTCAAATAAGGTTTTTAAATATATGTAAACATTTAAGAAGAAAGGATAATTCTGTGAGGTTCAACTATTTCTAGATCATATTAAGATACCTATGAATATAGTTAATGGGTGATTTATAGAATTCAGAGAAATAAATTTCACAGGATGAGTTTGAAAGGACTTAGCCACTTTTGGATTGGCAAGTCTGACTAAACTGGAACTTCCAAGTAGTTGTGAATGGCATAAATAAATGACTCACTGTTTGAAAAATAAAAGTGAAAAATTTCTACCAAACAATATTTGAAAAAAACACTTGGCCATTAATCAGGCTTCTGAAATAGTATGAAGTTTGCTTTGGACTGGAATTTAAGGCCTTTGACAATCTCACTCAAATGCATTTTGACTCGAAAAAAGTTCCACTGTTACTAATGTTCCAATGTTACTCTTTAATAAGTCTGAACTACACTGCCTACCTACCATGTCACAGGCCTACAATGTACCTGTGATGCCCAGTATTCTCGTCCTAAGTCCCCTGACTGCTTATTATCATTGAAAATAAGATTTATATTCAATTACCTTAATTATTAAGCCCATATGGTGCATCTTTATCTTTTTCACAATTATAGTTTTCTCTTTTAAATATCTAAAAAGTTTACCATCTGTAAAAATTCAGCAATTTGTTATATTTTGTATTGTTCTCCTTTTTAATTTTTTATGAGTTTTGCCTTAATAATAAAATCATTCTTACAGACCATGAGAAATTATTATTTATAATTGCTTTTACCACTGTTTTTTGCAATGCTATATTACTATCTTAAGGTTTTGTTCGTTTTGTGGCTTCAAGGATGGAACCTAGAAACTTTTACAGACAAGAAATAAACTCTGCCAGTGCATAGGTATTCATTTTTAAGTTAACATATTTAATAATTTTGGAGACTTCAGAGAAAATACATAGTGTCTATATAAAATTAACAAATATTTATAATACATTATAAAAATGATTAAATAAAAAACATACTTCAATCCAAATAAATAATTCTTCAAGCTTCTTTTATTAAATCCATTCAAGACTCACAAGCATCAATTTGTTTTCATCTGAGTCCTGTGACATAAATGAAAATAACTCAAAATGAAAACATAATCTACAAAATACTACAAATGACAGTAAAGCCAGGAAGATATAAATCAAAGCTAACTTAACAGAGCTAAGATACTTAATATCTGGGTAAAATATAAATCAAGCATTCTTGAGGAAATCATAAAACACATTTATCAAGAGATGTTGTAAAAATGTAAGGAGAAAAAGATAAATCTTTAAAAAGCTAAACTATCACATGCAATAGTTAGAGTTAACATGTTCCTTATGGAATTTACTCTAATTTAGGAAAAGGAAAACACCTTTAAAATATATCATGTATTTTTGCTCAATTAACTGATTTTTTAATTATATAAAGGCATATGCTTACTTGAAATTCTGTTTATATTACTTATTTTATATACATACATATATAAAAATCAGTGATTATATATTTTAAAAAGGTATTTGTTATAAATATTCACTCATTCTACCCTTTCTTTGTATAAATTGACATGGAAGGCAATATCTTTAATTAATTGAAGTTATCAAATATTACTTTCCTTAAATTGCAAGTAGAATTGGACATGTAGATTTAATACTTAATTTTATGAATAAAGATAAAAGTAAAATGCATAATTTGTAATTTATGTCTAAATAAAGCCCCCTTTTGGTTGGGTTGGAATTGGGCCATATTTAGCTTGCTTAGGGTTTATTCTTGGATCTTTGCTCACGGGTCTCTTCTAGTAGAGCTCCTGAGGACAGATACAATGCTAGGGTTAGACTGGGTTCAGTGATATGCCAGGCAAGCAACACTTTTCCTCTACATCTGTCCCCTCAGGACCCATTAATGCTTTAATCTATGTTGTTGTTTTGTTTTGTTTTGTTTTGTTTTGGAATCACACTTGGCAGTAGTCAGGTCTTACTCCTGGCTCTGAGCTTAAGGATCACCCTGGCAGTAATTTTGGGACCATATTAGGTTTCAGGGATTAAACCTGATTTGGCATGTACAAAGCAAGCACCTTACCCACAGTACTGTACTTCCAGCATTTTTCTTACATTTTTATGGTAACCCCTTAATTTAGGATCTATGTATTATTGCATATAATTATTAATCATCCTGGTATAAATTTCATAAGTAGATTTGCTTTGCTAGTCTCTGAAAAAATTGTTTCACACTTTATAATCTCTTATCAAACTAAAATTCCTTCACTCCTTCTTTTACTCAGCTGATAAATTTGATTTTTTTCTATTGCTAATTAAAAACAGTGAAACAAATATTTAACAAATATGAAACCTTTAATCAAGACAAAATGCAAGGTATCAGCTTCATCCTCCTGATTTAAATTACTACATTTTTTAGGGTTTTTTGTTGTTGTTTTTTGGGGGGGGCCCTCACCTGGACAGACTCAGGGAATTCTCATTGGCTCTGTGCTTAGAAATTGCCACTGAAAGTCTCTGGGAATCATATGGGATGACAGAGATCAAACCCAGGTCTGACAGAGGTCAGCAGCATGCAAGGCAAAAACACCCTACCAGGGGCCGGGTAGGTGGCGCTGGAGGTAAGGTGTCTGCCTTACAAGCGCTAGCCAAGGGAAGGACCCGCGTGTCGATCTCCCCGGCGTCCCATATGGTCCCCCCAAGCCAGGGGCGATTTCTGAGCACATAGCCAGGATGTAACCCCCTGAGCGTCAAGCGGGGGTGTGGCCCAAAAACCAAAAAAAAAAAAAAAAAAAAAAAAACACCCTACCATTGTGCTATTGCTCAAGCCCCTACATTTTTAAATATTTTAAAAAATAAGATGCCAATGTGGTAAAATAAAGTAACTATCAAAGTATTTTAAAGACATGAAAGAAATTATTATTATAGCTACTGTTTTGATATTCCAGCCATTAGTAAAAAGAAACAAAAAGAATGAAACTCAGCATATTTAGTTGTGTTGGGGTAAACAAGCTGAGATCTAGAAAGGATTAGCAAAATAATATCATTGGGCAATGTACCAGAGAAACATATCTTTCATAAAGAATGAGCCCCAGAAATCTAAAATTAACAGTCGAGAAATAGTGAGGAGCATGCTATATGTAGACACTTTCATAAGTCAAAGCATGGATCAGGGAAACAATGATGAGCCTTATCTTAGAGTTCAAATTAATGCCTGCTCTCACCAAATGAAAACTTGTTTTTTCTGAAGCAGTAGATGGGTAGAATATGCAAAAAATATTGCTATAGCTTAAACTAAGCACTATAATATTTTTGTTAAAATGGCCATACAGTTCAAATTGTTTCAAAGTAAATTTAGCTCAATCTCATTCAAAATTGAAGAACATTTATAGAAATAGAAAACCTGGGGTTGAAGCAATAGCACAGTGGTAGGACATTTGCATTGCTTGTGACAGACCCAGGCTCAATCTCAGCATCCATATGGTCCCCCAAGCCTGCCAGGAGTGATTTCTGAGTGCAGAGCCAGGAGTAACTCCTGAGCACCACCATGTGTGGCCCCCCCAAAAAACAACAAAAGAAAATCTGTATCATCCAACAAGGTAGAAATAATAATGTTTGGCATGCTGTGAATGACATTTAAATCCAGAAAGCAAGGTATTTTTTGAATGATTAATGAAACTGATCTACAAAATCTAACACAGGTATTGATAGATATGAATTAAAAATTATTTTAATTAAAATTAATGAAGATAAGTAAAATATTTTTTAATTATTTGGATAAATTACTTTAATCATAACTCAAAATTTTTGGGGGGGATCTTCAAGAGTGGTTCAAGAAATCCAAAAATCACTCTTGATGATTTTCAGTCAAAAGGGCTATTAGTTCAATGTGATTTTCTGAATACGCAAAGTTACTGGGATCAGAGTGATATTTATGGGTCAGGTGATACACCTTATAATACTCAGAAGAAATATGTGATCCTAAAGGTTGAATCTGGATCAACTTCATGCAAGGTCCTTGTGATAATTACTGTATTACACAGAAAATAATGCATATCTCTTGACCCTTATATTACAAGATATTTCTTAAAGTTGAAAGGAAACAGTAAAAACATAAAATAGCAATGCACTCCCTCAAAAACACACTTCATTCAATTTTAGAAATGAATAATTTAAAGTATCAGAGATAAATAAAAATACACTGGACAAAGACTTCAACATTTGGCCTGAATCCATAAATGATATAGAGAAAAAAATTCATGACCTTGAATCAAGAGGCATCTTAAATGATTCAATCACATTAGCCAACATAATGGAAGCAAAGATGTGGTGTCATCAGAGACCCATTACCACACAGGAAGGATCCACCAGAGCAATGCCCCAAGGTAAGCAGACAGCAAGAGTCCTGTGCAGGGAGGGCCCCCCCCCCGAAATATCAGTGCCGCTGAAAGACTAAGAGACACTTTGCCAGCTAGTGCAGGAAAAACCACAAATAAATAAAGGGGAGAATAACTTACCAACCAGAATATCTAGTCACGTCCATCTTCACTCTTTGGTAAATCTGCAAAGACTGCCACAAAACACCAAAGAGGCCAATGGCACTGCATAAAAGCACAGTGATAATTTTTGACAAAGAAGTTTCAAGTTCTGCACATCATTTTTTTTTTTGTTTGTTTGTTTTTTTGCACATCAATTTATGCTAGCTTCCTCAGGTGCCACTCCGGGACATCCACTTAAGATGTTAGACTGACACTGTGAGAACCAGCCTCAAACATGGAGTAGCCTCACATAGTAGTTGTGATGCCCAATGCCATGGCATTAATAGACTAACTGACATGTTGCTAATGACAATTTTCATAATGATGTCCTGGATGGCCAGAGACTTGCAGATGATGATACTGACCAGTTTTTGGTCTTGGTGCTGGGATATTTTGCCCCTTTCAAAATATTGGAAGAGCCAGTACTGCCCTACTACCAACAGAGAAATAGTGAAGCTTATGTCAAGTTTTAACTACATGGAAGAGGAATTTCCAATCAGAAACCATGCCACATCAAAGCAGCAGTCCAGAACAAAAATGGTGTATCAAATTTCCTCAACCAGAAGGCCATGAGAATAAGAGATTAGATTAACAATAGCCCTATCATGACTGAAAATAAACTTCTATATCAAAAAAAAAAATGACAAGAGTCAAAAGATACTCTGCGGATTCAAAGAATCCACAACCCATCAAGTAAAGTATTAATATTCAATATACATAATGCTTTAGTAGAACTTTACATGGAAAGTAAATTCTATTGAAAAAATAGAAAGATGGGGCTGAAGAAATAGCGCAGTGGTAGGGCATTTGCCTGGCATGCATTTGACCTGGGACGAACTAGGTTCGATTCCTGGCATCCCATATAATTCCACGAACTTGCCAGGAGCGATTTTTGAGTTAGTAACCCCTGATCATCGCCTAGTGTGGCTCAAAATCCAATCAATTAATAAATAAATAAACTGCCTTATTAAAGAAAGAAAAGGAAAATGAGAAGAGATGAACAGAAACCTCCACAAAGAAAACATACAGAGGGCCACAAGATATATAGAAATATGTTCCACATCACTTATCATTAGGAAAATTCAAATCAAAACAATGAGATCCTATCTTACGCCAGTGAGACTAGAATACATCACAAAGAAGGAGAAAAAATGATTTTGATAAATGGCATTAACATGGGGACAGGAGAAAGGAGAAATTCATCACAGGTGAATTTTGGGAAAGCCTTTTGGGTAAACAATAAAAACTCCTTAAAAAAACAAAACAACAACAACAACAACAAAACAGGTTCGGAGCAGTGGTACAAGTGGTAGTGTGCTTGCCTTTCACATGCTAACCTAGGATGAACCACGGTTTGATCCTCCAAATCTAGAGCAATTTCTGAGTGCATAGCCAGGAGTAACCCCTGAACGTCACTGGGTGTGGCCCCGAAACCAAAACAAACAAACAAACAAATAAAAAAAACTAGGAATGATCTCCCAAATGACCCAAAAATTGGTCTTCTTGGCATCTACCTTAAGGACCCAAAAACTCTTCAGAAAAAAATGTTTCCACCATTATATTTATTACAACATTATTAGCTATAGCCAGAATCAGGAAATTACCAAGAACAGAGGAATGTATAAAGAAAATATAGTACACATATACAACAGAATAGATAAAATCATTCAATTTTCCACTACATGGAGGTATTTTGAGAGTTTCATACTAAATAAAGTGAGCAGGAGGTGAGAGTTAGACACAGAATGATTTCTCTCATATTTTGTATTCAAATACATATATGTATATATACATGTATCATACAAATATTGTAAAGAAAAAAATATATAGTGAAAGTAAGGAATAACTAATTCCCAAAGACAACAGAGACTGGAAAATGTCATTATTTATTTGGAAGCTTATGAGCCTAGGGAGGAACTAGGGTAATTGAATGGAGGGGGAAACTAGTACAAAGGTTGGAGTAAACTGTACTCTGGTAGAGGGGTATGGATAGTGGAATAATTTATGAAAGAAACTCTACAATAAATTATGTGTGTAAAATAAAATGTTATTAAACTAAAGGGCACAGTAAGAGAAAACAATTACAATATTAGTGCAGAATAAAATCACAAAAATATACATGAAGAAATTATAAACATAATTTTATCAGGTTTAATCATCATATTTATAATAAACTGAGCTTATCCCTATAAAGTTGATTTATATTTCAAAAATTAAATACATACTATTCACCATTTATATGTTTATTTTTGTCTTACAAATTGGCAAACTCCATAGGAGTGGAAACTTCAAAACTTCATTATTGTTTAATACTTCTGTCTAGTCCCTTTGGAAAAAAAATTCCAGATAGTAAATACTCAGCAAATATACAACATGTATGATTGTTCTTAAATTGATCAGTGATTAACCATCATCAGCAGACTTGAACATACTTCAATTTTAAATTATTACTTTATTTTTAAACTGTCTGCCTTCTTTAAACTTAAAAGTTATTGATATTTCAAAGTAGAGAAATAGTATAGGAATAAGGTGCTTGCCCAGCTTTACATATGGTCCCCAGAACTTCATCAAGAGTTTCCTCAGCATAATTTAGGAAATAGTTTTACAGTCATATATGACACTTAAACCAAACCAAACCCAATTATTTATGTGTCAGAATTTAGACAAACATTTATGACTTGTCTCTGTGTTAAAAAAAAGATTGTATCCTAGTTTTTCAAAACTATTGGGTAATGACAACAGAAGGATACAAATAAATGTTTTCAATATGAAGAATTAACTGTAGTTTGCATAGATTTATGGTTCTTTTCCAAAATGCAACTATATGTATTACCATTGTTATTTTGAAAATGGAGAAATTAAGTCTTAGAAAATAAAAATAATATACCATATACAGAGAGAAAATTTGTAAAGTATCTATATCTCATTTGACAATTTATTATATCTAAGGTTTACCTGGGGAATTTTTTCCATAATGCATCTATTTTAAGAATCAAATTTTAAGTAAATATTCTGCATTTTTTTCCTTTTCCCTCTACCCCAAATGTTCTGCATTCTTAGTGATAGATCATTTTCACTTTCATTTTTCTTACGTTTTATTTTTCTTCCATTTTTCATGTGTCTTTTTATTCTCTCCTTAATTTAAATGTTCACTTTCTAAAAGGGGTGGGGAGATTTACAATAAAGGACAGTAAACATTTTAATTAGCTGATTTGATACGATTTTTAATGATTTACATATTTTTGATATTGTTTTTTCAGATGATGCACATTTGGTGCTCTTAGTACTCCTGGATTGATCATGGAACTATGGTTCTCAGAAACTAAAATCCCACAGGTAAGGCATGGATATTAGTTCTGGGAACTATCTCCCAGATCCCACTATACACTTTTGAACATAATGTTGGTCCTATGAAGTGTATCTTAATCTAAACTATAATTTTATAAGAAGCATACCCATACCTTATAACATTTGTTTGAAGATTACCAGAACCACACAATGTAATACTTGATATTCTTCAAAGATACTCAACATATGCAGTTCTTGGATTCAAGAACTGTGACTAGCACGTGCTAAATTCTGTGATTTATGTCTTATAAAATTTCAGATAATGTATGTGTGTATATCACTAAAATTATAAATTAATATATATTGCATATGTAGATGTTTATTTGATTTTTGTGCCACACACAGCAGTGCTCAAGGCTTAGTCCTAGCTCTGTATTGACAAATCATTTCTGGTTTCAATCTCAATAATAAATCCTAGTGAGACGAGAGACCAAATGGAGTGCCAGTGATAGAACCCAAGTCAGTCATGCAAGGCATGTACCCTTTCTCTCTTCTATTTCTCAGGCCCCTAGTATTTAATTTAAAATGTCTCTTTATATTTTTATTATAGGATAAATACACAACTATAAAACTAGAACAATGTGCTGATTAAGTATTCCATTATTTTAAAAAGTCAAGATTCTCATGTATTATTTTATGGAAAATATTTCTTTTATGTTATTTGGAAAATATTTTTTTTGTTTTTTTGGGCCACACCCATTTGATGCTCAGGGGTTACTCCTGGTTAAGCGCTCAGAAATCGCCCCTGGCTTGGGGGGACCATATGGGACGCCGGGGGATCGAACCAAGGTCCATTCCGTGGCTAGCGCTTGCAAGGCAGACACCTTACCTCTAGCACCACCTCACCGGCCCCGGAAAATGTTTTTTAATGGAAAATGTTTCTTGTCTTTCATTCCATTATTTTATGGAAAATGTTTCTTCGATTTGAGTATGCATACTACATTTGTCTAACCATGTCATCAAACATGTAAGCATTCAAAAAAATTTACATCAAAAAATTTACATCAAAAAATTTACATGACTGAGAGTTACTTATATTTATAAAAGGCAATTGGCTATATCAACACCATAACAAACTTTGAAAATCTATGTACTGGGCTTTGCTTTGGAATATAGGCACTTTATAATGTAATTTTCAATTAAACGGATATACACACACATAGAATGTTCTTTTTATCTTCCCAGCTACACTGCCAAAAGTTAGCATTACAATCTTACTTAAATGTTTAAGCTTAATTATTTTTCTCTAAATGACTATTAATCTTTAAATAAAGGCATTTGTATTTATCATAGAGCAGTGGAAAGGATCAGGTGCATATACTTAGGTAAAAAAATGATGTCACAATAAATTTCATACTTATACAGGATAATAGAGACAGGCACAGGAAAGCCAGATACCACATGGAGGCCATTTGGTCCTTCAAAGCACAATGCAGATTCAAACCTTCAGATAAAAATGTACAAGCTGCCAACTTCAAAGGAGAAGCATTAAAAAAAAAAAACAACAATTGAGAATTGTACCTTGCATACATAAGTACCGTGTGTGCATATGTGTGCTGATACCTCACATTCATAGAGCATATCTGATGTCAAACCATATTATCTTAATAGCTGAATTAGAGGATAACTGTTAAAAACTCTGAATTCATAATGCCTTGTGTACATAAAAAAATTCATAAGGTTCTGTAGAAGCCTTGTCATATACAACATTTAACATTATTTACATTTAATTAGGCAAAATCAAATCCTACGAAGTTGGTTCATTAGATTTCTCCAAGGCCAATTGTTTATGTAAGCACTGAATCATTAATATGCAGTTCTTCCATAATTATAAGGCTGTCAGATAAGAAACCTGCTGCCTAAGACAGATAAAGAAACTTGAAGATAGTCACAGATATAAACCCCAATTCACACTGCTAGAGCATTTGGAAAAGTCTTGCATGAAAATGTGAATCACTGCATGAGGCAAACAAGGGACTCAGATGGAACAGTGAAAACCAAGTTAATGTCTATTTGTTTTTTCCTTTTCAAAGGGGGAATCAAGTATAAAAATAAAATAGAAATTATTTTAATTAGAATGCTTTTTAAAAAGTCTTGATTATAAAGGTGAAATGCCTTTTTCTGAACACAGAGACTTAGACCAAGAAAGATACTTCCACTTCAATTAATGAAAATAGTAGACCTAAAATGTATTTTTTCCCAAGTGCTATTCCAAACAATACATTTTAGGCTTAATAAAACAGGTATATTTAAACTCTTCTTAATTCCTTAAGAAGAAAGAAAAACTAAAGTGGTTCTATTTCCTATAAGAAATCATTTATTTTAAACTCCTAGTAGCCGTTATCTGAAGTAACCGGTAGCTATTTGAAGTAGTCCTGAGTGCTAATTCAGATATGACTTATTCCCAATTCTTTATCTTCACTTCTGAAGAAACTACAACTAACTCCACATTTTCACACTAAATTCATCACTGCTCCTATGTTCATCAATCTCTCCTTTTACACTTCTTTTCAGCTACAATAAATAAAAATAAAAATCTTGTCTCACTATGTAAGAATCTCTTTTGTTCCTCTCCTTGATTCAGTGTCAAAGTCATGAAAGCTTAATTCTATTCCCTCTTAGAGAGAAGCAGAACACAGTCACTCTCCCTCAGGCAACTAAGCAACCTTTTACTTATATCTCCAGAGATACTAAAAATGTTGGGAATGGAGAGATGGGGAGAGTAGGGGAAATTATTTTTGTTTAACAAAGTGCATAATACATCTTTACTTCTTGGCATATCATAATGTTAATTAGTTTAAGCTATTGGAAGTAGAGCAGAAAAAAAAACTTCTTAAACTTTTAGCCAAATATTTTTTAATCTATGTGAACATGAAAAGCATTTGAATTGGTCTATTACCCAAAGAGAAAGATTTAAGATCATTGCTTTTATTCTTTCCCTGCTGAATGCTCTCTTTAATAAATAACCTTAGAAAATACTCATGCTTTTATTTATTTATTTATTTATTTATTTATTTATTTATTTATTTATTTACTTTGAGTTCCCCTTGATTTGTTGCTTTCATCGTTGTTTGGAATGGTAAAAGTTGCATCTTTATTTCCACATTTTCTAGGGAAGCATACCTTATGTAATATGCACACAGACCTGGCTATAGCATACCAGACATTGTGTAGCTTTGAGGTACCAGATATCACAAATACAGTGTTACTATGATTGCACTCAATGATGTGGAGGGTTCCAGGATAGAATACAAAGAAATCATGTTGTCTAAGTATTTCTTTCCATTTATCATCCATAGTGTTTCCCAAAAATTCAGGTCTAATATTCAAACTATTCTCCCTCTTTCTCTTAACAGTTTTACTCTTATGACTGCAAATATTTATAATATAAAGAAAACCACAATGAATTGACCTGATTGCTCTGTTCTAGTTCTAGTGTTTTGTTTTAATTTTTTTTCTCTACAACTTTAAGCATGAATAAAAATCTCAGGCTAAATCAATCTAAAGTTAGCTCATCTGATCTCTCTTTTGTATTACCCACAAATGACAAGGTTATTATTGTTTGCAGTCTCAGGGTTAAATCATTAAATCATTTCTAATCATTTATGTCCCCTTGCTTACTTCTTTTCTTTTTGTCAGTCTGTTATCCTATTGTCACTAAATTTATTTATATTTCTATTTTTTACCAACAACATTGCCTTACTTTGGATACATGTTATTACTTATCTATATTATATAAATAGTAATCTTTAAAATTCTCTTCATAATGTAATCTAACATATCTTTTTTTTTTTTTTTTTTTTTTTTTGGTTTTTGGGCCACACCCAGCGGTGCTCAGGGGTTACTCCTGGCTGTCTGCTCAGAAATAGCTCCTGGCAGGCACGGGGGACCATATGGGACACCGGGATTCGAACCAACCACCTTTGGTCCTGGATCGGCTGCTTGCAAGGCAAACGCCGCTGTGCTATCTCTCCGGGCCCAATCTAACATATCTTAAGATAAATCTATCCCAAGTTCTCACAACTTTTTTCTATGCTTCAAAATCTTCATGACATGAACTACAAATGTTGAAATCTTAAACTATACTAAAGTGCTCAAGAATTTGGTTGCACCACCACAAATATTCATTACACATACATTTTCTTTTTGTTAATTCATCTATTTTGTGCTATTTATGGATAAATAATTCAGTTTCCATCTATGCATTTATACATCTATATTTTACATTTATACATTTCCATCTCTACTGTTTTTTTTTGGTGTTTTATTTTTGTGGGGGCCACACCCAATGATGCTTAGGGGGTGATCCTGGCTATGCTTTCAGAAATTGCTCCTGGCTTGGGGGACCATATGGGACAACTGAGATGAAACCGAGGTCTGTCCTGGGTCAGCACGTGCAAGGCAAATGCCCTACCGCTATGTTATCGTTTTGGCCCCTATACATTTTCTTCTTACTATCCTTAGTCAATTCCCTAACCCTTTTTACTTTATTTAATATGCATCCAAAGTTTCCAACCTGCCAGGAACCTTATTTGACCACTTCAATATATAGTAGATTTATTTTTCTGAATGCTAAGTTATTTGTGACAATGTGGCAGTAAGTATATATAACGTGGTATAGTGATCTGAAGTTTTATCTGGGAATATAGTATTTTTTATTACTTTATATTCTTCAAAGCTTCTAGTATATTTTACATATATTTAAAGTGTCCTTTAAATAAATGAACAGTAATTTAAAATTTACAGACTGAAATCACATCACAAGAGGCTTTGGAACCCTCAAAGCTAAATATTTTTGGTATCTTTTTATGATTGGTGATATGTTAATAAATTATAATCATATAAAAATTAAATACATGTACAACACAAAATCTCAGAGTTTCGTCAATATTTTAGGATAAGAGGAGCCAAATATGCCCTACTTCTTCAGTATTTACCATGTGACAACTTTGAGTGTCAAACTATTCTAGTATAAAAATAAAACAGCATAAAATTCACATGTTTCTAAAGCAAAAACAAATGTATTTGTAAAAATAATTTTATTTATTTAGTTTTATAAATTTATTTATTTACAAATGTATTTAGTTATTTAATTTTACAAATTTAGTTTTACAAAAATTTTGTTTTACTGTATATTATCAACCAAAAATATTCCAAAATATCCCAAAATATTTATACTATAATGCAATGATTACTTTGTTAGAAAATTTTTAAAAATAAATGATTTTTACATAAGTGTAGTTATAATAATGTTTACTCCAGCACAATTTTAATAGTCCCAAATGAAAATTATAAAAGTGATAATAGAGTATTTAGTGATACTAGATAGAAATTAAATAAATTATGATATATACTGACAATCTGGTGCGATAAAAATAGATGTCACATATTATGTAATGCATTTCATTGTATTTATAAAGTTCTCATTCAATCTTAAAATATCAACTCCATTTATGACTCAAAGAAAATAATTTATGTTCTATCTCTTTAGAAATTGAAGTGATAGGGGCCAGAGCAATGGCTCAGCATTAAGATGTTTGCTTTGCTGACCTAGGACAGACAGAGGTTCCAACCCCCAGCGTCCCATATGGTTCCCCAAGCCAGTAGCAATTTCTGAGCAAATAGCCAGGAGTAGGATGTTTGCTTTGTATGTAGCCAACCTGGGAGTGACCTGGGTTAGACCCTGGTCCTCAGAGCCATGAGTAATCACTGAGCACAGCTGTGTGTGACCCCCTTTCCCCCAAAAAGGATTACATTCTCTTAGGACTAGGAATCAACCACGGCTAAAGTAAATAAAAAGTACTACTTTCTTTTTGATATTTAATAAAGTTGTACTAGTATATTAAAGCATTGTTAGAATTATAATAACAGCATACATAATTTGTATTTAAAAGGAAACTAAAATTTATCCTTAAAATTATCATATAAAATATCTTCCTGAAAACAGTACATTATCATAACTCAGTCAAAAGTAAAATAGGTATTGGCATAACTATCTGCAACGCAATCATTTATACTTTTACCAATAATGATTTTTTGGCTAGCATCAAATGAAAACATGTGTAAAGTTTGCAATTTCTTTGTAACCAATTAGTTTTTTTTTTAGTGAGTGTATTTACTCAACAATTTAAGTACAATTTTTATAATGTATTTCTTTAGTGCTATACATTTTTTAAGTATTCAACCTCATTATAATCTATTCACTTGTTTATAATATGATGAGTGGCCAGGAGAGATAGTACAGAAAGCAAGACACTCGCCTTACATAGAGCCAAACTTGATTTCATCTTCACAGCCACTGTGGTGTCCCAAGTACTACCAGGTTAAACTTTGAGCACAGAACTCTGAGAACATATTTAGGAGTAAACCTTAAGTTCTGAAAACTACTGACTGTGGACCACCCCAAAATATTTGAATTTGAATAAGCCAAAAGAAATGTGTTCTTTACATTTAATTTTATTTTTTTATTTTTTGCCATTCCCAGCAATGTTCAAAGTTTACTTCTGGATCCTTACCCAGAGATTACTTCTGATGAAGTGAGGCAAGATTGAGGTTTATAAACCACATGGTACCCAGAAATCAAACTTTGGCTATATGTAAGGAAAGTACCACCCTTCCCTCAAAAATGTTCCTTTTAATTGTACTGTTTTCTAAATGTCTACTTGTTAAAATTGTTTACATTCTTGATGACCATCAAAATTATAAAGAAAATATAGGTCAAGCATAAGTAAACAAGTAAGTGATTCTAGAGAGATGTAATAATTTTCAAGTTTTCAGATCTCAAGTGATGGAAATAAGTCAGTGGGAAATTCCAGATTAATTTAAAACAATAGTTTATTATTTTAGCTTAATATTTTTAATTTAGCATATTCAGTGGCAAATTATTTAATAAATCAGTATAAGTAAAAATAAAAATGCTTCTGTAAAGAGTAATTTTTCAAGTTAATTTTAGCTTAAAGAATATTTAACTTCTACTAATGAGAAAATTTAGTAAAAATATTAAAAGACCTGACATTTTTTTAATGCAAGAATAAAATAAAACCAAAAACTGGAGGGAAGAACCTGAGTTACAAAAAGTAGATAGTACAAAAACTAAGTTAAATAGGAACACTCAAAAAAAAAAAAAAAAAAAACAAATGAGCACCTCTGTATTTCATTTTTGTTTATCTCTAAATATTTACTTTAATTTTTTAAGATTCTCCTTTTTTATATTTCTGTTTAACTTGTAAATTTTCATCTTATTTTATGAATACATCCACTGATATTCAGGGGTTACTCCTGGTTTTTCTGTATTTAGAGATCCCACCTGAAAATTCATGAGATCATATTTGTTCCTGGGGAAAAACAAAGTTTGACACATACATTGAAAGTACATTTTTCTGGTGCTATCTCTTCAGAAAGGTCCATTCTAAGTTTGTTAATATTAGGCACGAACTGCTCTTGAAACAAGCAAACAAACAAACAAAAGAGTGCCAGAGAGTTAGGTCATTTGATAAGAGAGAAAAGAAGGTATGTATATAGTCTGCAAGCTCTACTAAAAACGACCCACTTACTAAGGGAGAAATAGTCCTGTATGTCTACCAAAACCAAAAGAGTTATTTGTTCTTTTTGAGTCTAACTGTTCTTTTTCATAAGTAACATGCGTGCACTCAATCTCATTGATTTGTTTAAGCTTTTAAGCCTTGTCAGAGAGAAATTTACGTTGTCACTTTTGTATTTAGAGCACACTCATTTTTAAAATTTTTTCTATTTTTAATTATGAGAACTAAGATACAAAGAAAGAGAACAAGGTAAAGTTACAGTGGAAGGACAATCACCCATAAACAGAATTCTCAGTAGTCCCATTGCTGATATCTTAACTTTGAACTTTCAGCCAAAGAACATTAAAAAAAATAAAACAGAACCCATGTACAATTACTTTGTTTCTCAAGTCCCCAGATTGTAATACATAATATTTCTTAGCACACAAAGCAATCTGAAGCCATAAAACTTATGTAATTCCTTAAACATTGAAGGCAAAGTACTTTTTTATATTTCCATGCACATGCATATTAGTTTAAGTTAACCTCAAAAGTTCAAGTGGGTTGTTTTTCTTAAGGATTAGAGTCAAAGGAGCACAGTAAAAACGGTGTTAGAGTGACAATTATTTTTTGCATAGGCCCACCAATATATGAGGGACATGGAAAGGAAAAGCCTTGGCCTAAATACAAGGAGACCCTACCCCTGAAGTTTCCTGGCATAAGACCAACTCTAGGCTCCAGGCAAACTAGTTTGTCCAATCCAGGTCATTGTCTTTAGTGCCAATACACTTTTATTTTTCCACACAGTCTCTATTGTTGGTATCATGTT
Organism: Suncus etruscus; assembly: GCF_024139225.1. Classification (NCBI taxonomy): domain Eukaryota; kingdom Metazoa; phylum Chordata; class Mammalia; order Eulipotyphla; family Soricidae; genus Suncus; species Suncus etruscus. Next base: position 148,754,747 of record NC_064849.1, on the reverse strand, counting down.
TCTGTATTAAAAATCCTGGAATCTGCATATCCTACATTGCAGTCAGGATGGTGCAGAGTGTCCTCTCGTTTCACTTCACAATTAAAGGGCAATGCAGAGAGTCCTGTCCTGTAAGCAGGTCGTTGTTGTTGTCACGTCTTCTTAGTGTTAAGGGAAGTCTCTTTTGAGTAAGTAGATGTCAGAGCAGTGGTAGGGTCTTCCCTGGTAGAGGATTGCTTCCAGGTGTTTTTATAAAAAAACCTTGGATGTTTCGTAGATAGCTTCCCTAGTTCAGGGGTGAATGGAGGATGCCCATTCTTCTGAGGCCTGTGCCAGGTCATTATATCAATATTCAGGGTGTAAGGTTCCATTGCACTACAAGATTGTGTGTTCCAAACTCTATTAGACAAGAACTTATTTGTATGTATAAATATTTTCCCATTTTAATGTGCCTATGCAAACAAGGAACAATGCCATGTGGCGTTATCAACGCATATGGGGTCCATAAGAACAAGTCCAACAATTCCCATGACATGGTTCAATCATAAGCATAAAACTCAGGGACTCTTTCACCAAAAATTTTTATTGAACAGCTCACAAAGAGAAGACAAGATAAAAAGAGGGTAGAATCGTCACTGTAAAAGAATATTTAGAAAGAGTTATAGCTGTCAAAGAAAATACACATAAAATATTCAAAAGACATATGTGTCCATTTTATGTCTTTTGAAATAGTTGGGGGTTATTAAATCCAATGCACGAGTTTGGTCTGTGATTAGTACTGTGTAGTACTAAAGTTAAAAAGGGTAAATGTGGGGGAACTGATGTTTGGGGGGTGAAAGAGTTAAGGAGTAATAATGAGCTTTGTTGGGGTGTGTGAAAGGACAGAATCTGTTGGGGCAGGAGGTCGGTCTTAGTGCCAAACAACTTAAGGACTGAGGGTAAAAAGGGTTAATTAAGGGGGAAGATAACAAATCCTGATTGGGAGATAAGGGAGTATAAGGGGCTCTATTGTGGGGGGAAGGGCAATATATCAGAGGGGCTATATACATTGTATAGAATGGGTCCTCAAACTTTTTAAACAGGGGGCCAGTTCACTGTCCTTCAGACTGTTGGAGGGCCAGATTATAGTAAAAACAAAAATTATGAACAAATTTCTATGCACACTGCATATATCTTATTTAGAAGTGAAGTAACAAAATTGGAATAAATACAATATGTGGCCCGCAGGCCGTAGTTTGAGGACCATTGGTTCTGAATTGTTTATGGATTAGGCTTGGCAGTCAGAGAGGACCACTGTATAGTCACGTCTACATATACACTGATTTTAGAGACCTGTTTGAATGTTATCCTCCAAATCTAGGGCATTCTATTTTTTTTTCCTTAGAAACAGTTGAGAATTAAGAACATTTTTGGGTGTTGTTAAAAAGTATATATGTCGCCCGAGTGCAAGCTTTAGAAAATGAATACTGGGGGCCGGGCGGTGGCGCTCGAGGTGAGGTAAGGTGCCTGCCTTACCTGCGCTAGCCTAGGAGACGGACCGCGGTTCGATCCCCCGGCGTATGGTCCCCCAAGCCAGGAGCGACTTCTGAGCGCATAGCCAGGAGTAACCCCTGAGCATCACAGGGTGTGGCCCAAAAACCAAAAAAAAAAAAAAAAAAAAAAAAAAAGAAAATGAATACTAGTAAAAAAAGAACTCCTGAATGGGGTCCAATATGCATATGAGAGGAGTTTCTCTCCCCCCAGGCCCTGAAGACCAGTCTGGTGTGGGGGGATCTCAGTCTCCTGGACTAAGTGGTCAGCACAGGGGGCCTATGGCTAGCTGTCCTGCCCAGAGCCCCCAACATACCAGATGTTGAGAAAGAAAAGTCCTGGCATGTGGAGTGTTCTGGGTGCAGTCCCTGCCTCTCTATAACATACTCTTTATCTTTGATTAAGGGTATTGAGTATATGGAAATGAGAATTGCATCACATTTTATGAACATGATTGCAGGACATCATGATCAGGGGCAATGAAGTCAATCATTGTAGAATCCCAATCATGGATTCAACAAATTTATTAGGAAGCCTAGTTACGTAAAAGGGGAAAGAATCTAAAGCATCTTGACCTATGGTTTATAAACCAGCATTTTACAACCATTGTATGATTATGACTGAATTATAGTAATGAGTATTTAACAGATGCCATAACAGAACATAAGAGTATTAATTGAAGATGGACTGAAGTGATAGTACAGTAGATAGGGTGTTTTCTTTCATATCCTTGACCTAAGTTTGATCCCCGGCACCGCATACCAGATTCTTGACATTACAGCACTACCAGAAGTATTCCTCTACTACAGAGCAAGAATTAATCTCTGAACATCACCAAGAGTGCTCCTTCCTAAAAGAAATAATATTTATAGCATCATCTGTTTATCCTATTAAAGCCTGATATTTTGTATCCCCCTTTTTCAGCTCAATTACTAACTCCATTTTACATTTTAAAATCTTGTAGCTAGTAACTACATATGTAGTAAAAACTATGCATTCAAACCAGATAGACTAGAGTCAAATAGCCATATGTGCTCTTCATACTTGCTGCACATATGTGCTATGTGCTATTCATGCTATTCATGATTCATACTTCTGAGTCTAGAGCACATTTCAAATATTGTAAAAATATTTTAATATTTAAAATGTAACAATTTTTATCACTTTTATAAATGAAGTAAAGGGGAATAGGTAAAACATAGGATGGAATCATGACTTGCTAACCCTCAGATATTCTATGAATACTTTATATAAAAACTGAAATTAAGAATCATAACATACCACATATCTTTATTCCTTTAATCCCATTGCTGAGTGTAAAGCCAGGTAATTCATTCTGTTTGTGAGTATATACAAGAAAACAATCTTGATAAATTTTAAGATGCAGATCTAGTATTTCGAGAATATATATGGTATGGTTATCTTACAATGATTGTTGGCTAAAAGAAGGACATATTCTGAAATACTATGTTTCCAAGAGGAATTTAGGGCCTAAGACAATTTGTCTTAATTTGTATCCTTACTCTGGGAGCAGGATGTGTGGGTACAAATCTTCCAGGCTGCTATTTTCAGAACATATGGGAAAAGCTGAAATATATGAACATATGTATGTATGTTTGTGTACATATATGGTATGTATATTTGTATAAGCAACCACATTTTTATTTTCCCCCTTTTTCTCCACCCTCTATATTTGGAAGGTATTTGAGATATGGAACATGTGCTTGGTGGGCAGCTATAAGCATGATTTTATAATAATCAACAATGGTGTATTTGTGTTTTTCCCTTAACAAACATACAAGTAATTTATTCTGTAGCTAAAAATTATACCACTGAAAATATTTTCTTTTTATATTTGTATAGATACATCACATAATCTTTTATGAAGATAAAGATTTGCTATTTTAGGTAATACTTAATTTCAAATTATTATATATTTCTCAACCAAATATAAATCTCAACATTTATATATATATGCATTATATAAATGCAAACATTAAGAAGTTAATTATCATAATTTAGTATCATTTAGGACTTTAAGTGTAAAGCAATAAACTGTAAAAATATGGGGTTATCTACAAGTACGAAAATATTTGTCTATGGCATGGTCTTTGACATAGGTATGGGAGAAATTGTGATATGGTTTTTCAGATAAATTTTATTGTTAACTATTGATTTTCTCAATTTTTATTTGCTTGTTTCTCTAGACAATAAATTATATTTGACTCTGGACCCCAATATAAGATGTATAAATTTAAATAACTTACTCTTCACTAATAATTATGTTTTCTTTGAGTAGTCATAGTTTACTATGTCTTCTTTTTCCTTTTGAGTTTCTCCATTCTGAATGTAAAACATGAAAATAAAGTTGCTAAAGACATTTGATTTGGATAACTTTAAGCTAATGAATATGTTTAAGGATATGAATTTACAATATTTTATCCCAAGCAATATAGTGTTACAGAAGTTACCACTATGAATTTCAGAAAATGCAAAGCTAAAAATGAGATACAAATGAAAGGAAACAAAATTGCATGCGATTATTATTGAGTGAAATCTAAATATTTAAGTAAATATTTTACTTTTTATTGATATAAAGTTTTACTTAGGAAATAGGAGGGAAAGATAATTTGTTTGTATATGTTTATGAGAAGGGTAGGGGAGTAAAGAATTACTCTGAAAGTTTGACTTTCTCCAGGGATGATTTTCTACATGGTCTTTGACTAGTATGGTTGAACTATTTAATTTTTTCTTTACTATACAGCCATTTTTTTTAATTTAAAGAAATGTTTAGAACAACTTCAAAATTATCGATAGTTAAGTTATGGATATATAATGCTCTAGTAATAATTCTGCTCCCAATGCTTTCCTCCACTAGTGTCCCCATGTTCACTCCCAAATCTTGTCATACAATCTTGACCAGCACATTTTAAAATTGGTGGTTATAGTTTGTATCTAATGTCAGTCTTGTTGAGTCATACAACTGTATTCTAGAAATTTACTTCATTAAGCACAGTAGTTTACAAGGTTGTTCAGAATATAGTTTTTCTTTTTACAATTACAAAGTTGTTCATGATTGAGTTTCAGTCATACAGTGTACAACACCCTTCACCAAAGTGCGTTTCCCTTCACCAATGACCCCAGTTTCTCTCCTTCCTTCCCTTTCTCTTTTACCTGCCTGACCCTGTGGCAGAACTCTGCAATAAACATGAACACTTGTGCTTCAAAGAACCAATGTTTATTTATTCTTCATGAATCACAGGAAACTGAGACAAAGATAAGATATAAGTATTTAATGCAGCCTTCATTCAGTACAACTTCCTGGATGCTGAGTTTTGTAAAAGTTCTTTTACTTTAGGATCTTTCTTCCAAGATGTCAACTTATTCTCAAGAAGCATTTACCCTATTTCAATTATTATCAGTTTACTTATAAAATGTTAACTACATGTTTTAAAAAGTGCAGTCAAAACAAGATATGTATGTGTAACACACTAATCACACATGTGTCAGCACATTATCCATTGTCTATGCTTCCTAATACATATCTCTTATTACATACTCACAATCACCGTTTTCCTAAAAGCACCTTTCAAGTACCCTGCCTTTCACTGATATGTGGCTGCTACTGTGTACTTATTTTGAAAATGGCTTGACAGAATTGCTAATGTTCTCATTCCTTCAGGATATTTCCTAATACTTGTAGCCTTTTCATGTTTCTAATTAGGCCAGTAATGGTCCCTGAAGTTAAACCAATTAAAATTATTTACTGTGACACACAGTGTGGAGATAATTATCTGATATCTGAATCCAACTTCTGCTTACTTCGCAACATTACTTAATAGAAAACAGAAAAACTGATGCCCATGCTTTCATTTTACTTGTCTACCAAATGTGTTTGCCCTATAGCAAACTGTTTAAATAAAGCATTAAAATCTTTGTGGTGCTAATCAAAATGTTTAAAATCCACTCACACTCCCTTTATAGTTCTGAAAAGCTTATAAAACTCTTACACATTACCTTTTACATTATAGTTGCTGACCAGTGTGGTAATGTAGTCACTTCATATACAGATAATGCAGCTTTTGCAGTTTCTAATATCCTTACTTTTCTCTCTTCCTCCACTCATTTTCTCTAATTGTTTTTTTATTTTTTAATGTTTCTTTTCTTTCCTCATCTTTTTTTTTTCTCTTTGTCTTATTGTGCTTTGTTTCAGTATTTGATTCACCATAAATTAGGGCAAAATCTAAAGGACATTGAAATAGAAATTTTATACAGCGGAAGAAAATTCTGTATAGTCTAGCTACAGCACTGAAAAAAGAATTACATTATTTTTTCTTTTTTTTTTGCATACAATTAGGTGTTTGGTAAGATTAGAAGTTTACAAAGTGGATTTTAATTGACAGTGGATCTTAGCAAAAGTTCAGTTTATATTTAATGTATAGTAAAAAATCCCCCTAGAAAAGAAAATGCCCAGAGCAAGTAAATCATTCCATGAAGAAATGTTTTTCATTAAAAGTTGGCTTGCATCATGTAGAGAATCTAGACACATGTAAAGACTGAGCCCATAAGTTAGGCTTGCATATGCTGTAGTTAAATGCCAAAGTGCAGTATCATAAAGAATTATAGCTTAGACACTTTGAGAAAATTTAGCTCATAATCCCAATGCAAATTATTCTAAGAGAAAATTGAATTTCATGCCAAAATGCCACCTTTGAGACTGACAATGTAAAGTTGGACATTAAGTTTGATCTTAGGATGAAATCCATTACTGTTTCATGCTTTTTGTTCAAATATTCATGAAAACCAATACAAATATAGTACAGAAACAGATTCGTTTTCCAAGTCACCATGTGCTTAACTGGAGGCCCCTGGATATTTATAACTTTACTTTAGAGAGTCAAATTACAACAGGAAGAAGTTAAGTATGCAATTCAATTCAGAACCATGGCCCAAAAGTATGGCATTCAAGAACTTCTAGTTCAAACCCCGGTTTTGGCATAACAATCAGAGTTGAAAATCTCTGCTTATATGGATGATCTGGAGTGGCAAATTTATTTTCCTTGAAGCTGCTGAGGATTTATGTTTGTATATGAGAAGGTAGAGAAAGCATCAGGCCAGTAGAATGTCAGGAAGGATACTAGAGATTTTTCAAAAGAGGTCTTGGGGAGATGTACATATGGAGTAAAATATATCATACAAGCTCTTCCTTACTTATAGTACCAGGTTTAATCTTAGCATTATAAGTATGTGCTTATGGTGATTTGTAATGAAATAAATACATATATTATATAATTCCTATTCTATAACCATTATTATTCATTCATTAACTCATTTATTTATTTACTGGTATTTGGTTTGGGGCTGGACCTAGACCTAGCAGTGCTTAGAACTTATTCCTGACTCTGTGCTCAGGAATCATTTACTGGAATTAAACTCAATTCAACTACAAGCCAACCAAGCACACTACCTGCTTTACTATTCCTCTAGAGCTTACATTATATACCAATACTAAGAAATTTTAACGACCAGTAACCACACACTTAAAATTAATGAACTTCATCATTCAGAAACAACTTGCCGTAGATCATCAGAAGTTTGGAAAAAACTTCAAGTGGTGCAACATTATTATTATTATTATTATTATTATTATTATTATTTGGTTTTGGGGTCACACCCAGCTGAGCTCAGGGGTTACTCCTGGCTCTATGCTCAGAAGTAGCTCCTGGCAGGCTCAGAGGACCATATGAGATGCCGGGATTCAAAGCATTGACCTTCTGCATGCAAGGCAAACACTTTACCTCCATGCTATCTCTCCAGCCTCACAACATTATTTTCAATGTGTTTTAGTTTTCCACTCATATATGTTTTACTGAATGTTCAATATTTATAATTTAAATAGTGTCACTAAAGATTTGTTCCTGTGACTGCTCACACCTTACCTTTAACTGACCTTATGCAGATGTCCTTATTTTCTAACAACTGAAATTTTTTAACTACTACAAAACTGGCATAGTGGCTAAAAATTATATTATTTATGATAACTATCCTTTAAATTTCTTTAGAATTTCTTTTGGCCTATTTCACAAACATTTTTGGGGGGAGAGTTGAGCCACAGCTTAAGGCCCTCGGGTTATTCCTGACTGTGTACTCAGAAACAACTCCTGGCAGGCTCAGAGAACCATATGAGATGCCAGGGATTGAACCTAGTTCCTCCTGAGTCAGCAGCTTGCAAGTTACAATCAAATTTTATAAACCAGTCTTAAATATTGCAGTTTAGTGAGATATATATGCAGTTACAAAAAAGTGTTTTTTTAGTGTGGCACTGGATTGTTGTATTATATTTGGGTTCATTAATTTCTGTTGTGGTATTCTCTTTCAGATTACTTTGGTTTGTCACTGGAGGTATGTTACTATCTCTCTCTATTATGTTGGATTTAACATGCAAGTCCGTCTATTTGCTTTTTACCTTTGTGAACTTGGAATCTTCATTTTGGCTTTATGCTAGTTTAAGAGGTATTGTGGCCCATTGATGGCATATGTTCTATCACTAAGTCACACCTTTACCAATGTAGTTAATTTCAATTTTCAGTAGGGTCCACCTTTGATATTACTAGAAGAGGAGGTTATTAGAGTCATTCCTAGTGATTTTTGTCATTATTGAGTTCTGTGTTTTGCCTGTAATTCAGAACTTTATTCAAGTTTGTTCTCTAATGTTTGATCTATCTGATTAAGTAGGTGTCTTTATCATCAATAATGCTCTTTCTTTCAAAGTATATTTTGTCTGTAGAATAATAGACATTTGTTAGTTCTTTCAACAATTTCTAGTGATATGCTTAAACTGATGGTTTTTATTAAGTATTATAAAGCATAGTACTTACTATTTACCTATCCACAATGTCAGCTTTCAAAAACATTTTAACAACATGTCAACTAAGCATAGATTCCTTGTCCCTGTATCTCAAAGGCAAAGTGTAAATGTTTTCAGGGATTCCTTGTTATGGTTTATTGGAGAAAGGGCACAGGTACCGTTGTAGCAATAAGATGCAGTTTCTTTACTAAAGATAGTAATAAAAATAATTCATAAAGCTTTAATGTTACATTCATATAAAATGACAGCTCTGGTGAGGTAGAACTCACAAAATCAGCATACTTTGATACATAAAATAACAATTAAAATTACTGGGGCCTGAGCGATAGCCTTTTATGCTATTTTTTCAGAGTTCCTAAAATCCCTGAAATTGTCTAAGTGATATTAATACATTATTTTGCTATTCAAAACAAACTTTTACCACCACAATTGAGTTTATGGTAATGAATTGATTTTGCGAAGTTCCTTGGGGCAGGTTGCCTAGGAAACATATCATGTGATTGAAAGGTTGGAACTTAGAGTCCCATCCCTGGCTCACTAGGGAGATCAAATGGGCTGAAAGTTGAATTTTTTGCATGTAAGTAATGATCAAGATTGCCGAGGGAATGAAGCATCCATAGGAGCCTTCCTGGATAAGGCTTACAGAGGTTTAAGGATGGTGAACATAATGAATTTTTTATTTATTTATAGATATACATTTATAGTTGTCTCTACCTGAGAGGGCATGGACATTCTGTTTTCCTTCGCTAGAACTCTACTTACACATCTCTTTAATCTTATAGTTACTGTTAATTCTTCTATAGTAAATCAGTGATCTAGTTAATAAGTTCTGAGTTCTTTGATTCAGAATTAATTGCTCTTTAGAGTAAATTAATCAAATTCATTAGTTATGTCAGTTAAAATGGGGGTAAGAAATTATACTTTATTTATTTCAGAATCCACAGTAATGTGTGCAATTTTTTCTTTTTAAAAATATTATTAATTTATTTAAACACCTTGCTTTACATAGTTACTCACAATACATTTGTTTCTGACATTCCATGTTTCAACATCAATCCAATCATCAGAAAATTTTCTCTCATTTGTCCCAATAGTCCCACATACTGCCAAGCCTGCTCTGTGGAATACACGGAATAATTTACTTTATATTGCTTATTTACAACCAAGTGATAATAAAATTATGAGAACACCTACAGTAAAGAAAATTTTGTGAAAAATAGTATTCATGTTGGCCTCAATAAAAAGTATTAAAATATTTATTTTTGCAATGGGCTCTTAAATTTCTGAAAGCTTACTAAACAATCTTTTGCTAGTTGACCATTCTGTTATTGATTTTGTTTGCTAACCTTATGTGGCTTTCAGGTTACATTGATATCTTTTTGCTGTGTTACTACTGGAAATGCTGAGGCATTGGCAGGGCAGAGACTTGGCCCAACTCTCCTCCTTAAAGTGTACCAGTTTTCAGCTTAAATGTCAGTGTACCCATGAATTTTTCTGGCTTGGTTTGCATATCTTTCAAGAACATAGAACATAAAGCTGACTGATGAGCAGATATGGTGGGGGCTATAGAGTGTGATTACAATATGTCTACTTTTTTTTGTTTTGTTTTTGGTTTTTGGGTCACACCCTGCAGCACTCAGGGGTTATTCCTGGCTCTATACTCAGAAATCACTCCTGGCAGGCTTGGGACCATATGGGATGCCAGGATTTGAACCAGTGACCTTCTGCATGAAAGGCAAAAGCCTTACCTCCATACTACCTCTCTAGCTCCAGAAATATGTCTACTTTAAACAAAAATTGTATATCAATCTAAGACAAGAAAACCAAAGTAACAGTTTGAAGAGCTCAAGATACTTGCAAATGTTATAGAACTTGAAGATATAAAACAGAACATTTGAAAAAATTGTGATCAATATAATGGTCCCAATAAAAATAGTAGGCAGTGTTCAAGAAAAATTGTGTAAGTAAAGAGAAGGAAATTAAAAATAATCTACAAAAAATAATTTACAAGAAAATTTTTGTTATAAAAAAGCACTGGTAGAGACTCATTGACTACTCAGTAGAATCAATATAGAGGAAAATATCTGTGACCTTAAATATGACAAAATATCTAAATATTAAATAAATAATATAATATTATTAATAAATATATAAATAATTATAAATATAAATATATAATATAATATATAAAATAAATATATAATATAATATATAATATAAATAATATAAAGGAAAATATCTCTAAACTTAAATATGTCAAAATAGCCAAATATTAAATAATAATATTATTATTAATAAATTCAATAAATATTAAAAAGAAAATTCCAAATTAAAACTCAGATTTATAAAAAACAAAAGTGATAAAGAATGAAATGTCATGCTATCATTAATTGAAATGAAACTGACTGGTATATTCTAGACTCTTAGATTAGCTGTACAAGGAAAATTAAGCAGATATAAAATAAAACATATGATAATTATAGACATCAGTTTTGCAAGAATATATAACAATCTTAAGTGATATGAACAAAGTAGGTATGCACTTTATAACAAATAAATGCATGAAACAAAACCTGATAGAGTTAAAAGGAGAATACAAAAATCACACTGAGTTGGTGAGTTGAATATCTCTCTTCCACTAATTAACAGATCTATCAGGCAGAAAATCAGTGGATACATAAATGACTCAACAGTATTATCAATCACCTTAATCTAATGGACATTTATAGACCTCTTCATCAAAGAGCTGAATTCACATTCTTCTTATATTTTCACAGAACACACAACACGATAGCTGATATTTTGGGATATAGAACATGTTCTTAACAAAAATTCAAAGAATAGTGACAATACAAAGTATATTTATTCTTTCCCATGTTTGAATTAAAATAAAAACTAATAAAATATAGCTGGGTAATTCAAACTAGAAAACAAGCTACTTGTTTCTAACTAAAATGATCATAGATAGAAGAACATTCTCTCCTGATAGGTAGGTAGAAGGTAGATAGATAGATAGATAGATAGATAGATAGATAGATAGATAGATAGATAGATAGATAGATAGATAGATAGATAGATAGATTGATAGATTGATTGATTGAAAGAAAGATAGATGAAAGAAAGAAAGAAGAAAGAAAGAAGAAAAGAAAGAAGAAAAGAAAGAAGAAAAGAAAGAAAGAAAAGAAGAAAAAAGAAAGAAAGAAAGAAAGAAAGAAGAAAGAAAGAAGAAAAGAAAGAAAGAAAGAAAGAAAGAAAAGAAAGAAGAAAGAAAAGAAAGAAAGAAAGAAAGAAAGAAAGAAAGAAAGAAAGAAAGAAAGAAAGAAAGAAAGAAAGAAAAAGAAAGAAAGAAAGAAAGAAAAAGAAAAGAAAGAAAAGAAAGAGAAAGAAAAAGAAAGAAAGAAAGAAAGAAAGAAAGAAGAAAGAAAGATAGAGAGATAGATAGATAGATAGATAGATAGATAGATAGATAGATAGATAGATAGATAGATAGATAGATAGATAGATAGATAGATAGATAGATAGAGAGAGAGAGAAAGATAGAGAGAAAGATAGAGAGATAGATATAGACAGGAATATAAGAAATCATTTCTATAATTTGTGCCATATACAGAGAGATACAGATAGGTATATTTACACAGAGACATTTGCACATATATACTTAAAGCAAGCAAATATGAAATAAACTACTTTTAACATTTTTGTAAAAATTTGTGGTGAAAGATAGCTTTAAAATGCTATTAACACGACTAAATATTTTATAAAAGAGAAAGAACTAATATTAATAAACTACTGCTAACTTAAGTCAGGTAAAAGAGAATGATAAAAGATAACTTAAGTACATGAAAAGAAATCATTAAAAAGAGCAGAAATTAATATAATTAAAATAGGATACTAGTCAAAAAGAACAAAACTAAAAGTTCTTATTTGAAACAAATGGTAATCTGGTTTAAAAAGTGGTGAAATTTAAATATACTAACATGAGAATCTGAAGAGAAAATTTGTAAAGGTATATCAAAATATTACTATCACCCATATTATCTTTATACATGCTATTTATTCAATTGCAATGTTTCTGACATTTGGAGTGTTTGGCTGCCATTATAATGTTGTAACACACATGGATCATCAATAGTGTCACAGGAAGGAGTTCAGAAATCAGTGAGAAAAGTAAATTGGCCATTCCTATCTATGTCCAATGCTTCTAAACATGCCTTGGAAATGACAAATGAACAGTGGCTATTTTCTTAAACAACATGAAAACACTGTTACTTGGTAGTTCTAGCAATAAAAGTGTTAGTAAAGTGGTACATGTGTGGAATTTAAAGTTGGTACAAAATAGTGGGATTCTTTGTGGTAGAGAGGACAGTGTCATTAAACAACACCTTTCAAAATTATAGTGGTAGGAAAGAAGAAATTGGAAACTTGATAAATGTAAGGTCAAAAATATTTATTTTTTAAAATACAACTAATTATCCATGGATATCCATAGATGTGATATATGAAAAAAGTTTGAGCATTATATATCCACAATTAGAATAAGATTTTATATCATTTTAGTCTATATCCAGGTGTGGGTGGGGTGCAGAGGAGGGAGATTTAGGACATTGGTGGTGGGAATGTTGCACTGGTGAAGGGGATGTTCTTTACATCTCTGAAATAATACAATTACAATTGTATTATGTATTATGTAATTATGGTGTTTAAATAAAGATTAAAAGTATCTTTGTAATATTTGTTTAATAATGAAGTTATACATTGAAGTAAGTCTTAAAAGAATATTTAAAATATAATATATGGTTATGTATTATATGTTTAAAATATGATGTAATACATATGTTCATGCCTTTTTTACATATTTTAGTATATCATTAGAAATTCTTTTATTATTTTAAATTAATAAAACTGTGGATGTATAGAACTAATTATAAAAATGGAACATGTTTGGCATTAATTAATAAGTATTTCAGAAAATTCCCAATATATGTGGTATACAAGGTATAGCTTAGTTTAATTGAGTAACTGGTTTATTAAAATGTTTTAACCATTCCAATTTTAACAGAAAATGGGCATGAGTCAAAAAGTCATGATAAGTAAAACCTGGCCACATGCCTAAATAACATGATTTGGAAAATTATTAACAAAATTGAGAAGCCAAATGGCACAATTCTTTAGATGTTTTTCTGTGGGTTCTATGGAAGGTGTGTAATGTTAGTACACAGATTACTCATAGCTGCTGTTTGCTACTGTCACTAACTTCCTCAACATCCAGGTCCCCGAAGCCCTGGCCTTGCTGCCATATACATTAATTTGGGATTGTGGGGGATTAGGTCACACCACCGTAGTTTAGGGTATATTTTTGGCTCTGAGCTCGAGAGAGCAGTCTTGGCAGGTCTCCAAGGACCATTTGTGGTTCCATGTATGGAAATGGTGTTGTACATATATAAGAAAAATTCTAATAGTGCACATCTTTTGTATTTGATTACAGATGTTTTAATACATTTGTAATAAAATATTTTAATATATCTGTAATCAAATGTTTTTTCTTTTTTTAATAAAATGTTTTAATACATTTGTAATTTCACTCTTTATTCACCACCTTTCTATCTACTGTTTTCATCATAGCACAGACTAACAGAATGAACTTTTCGAAATACAATTTTTATTAGATGATCATCTACTTTGATCAGTTCACTATTTCCATATTTCTATACTTTGAAAATTACCACCTGGATTTGTCATTCAATTCTAAGATGTTGAACTTGACTTATTTTTTAGTATAATTTTTTAATCATAGTGGGTTATATATTATTAACAATAATATTTTAGGTACATATCATAAAATCAGGGGAATTCCTGCAACCAAATTGTCCTCCCTCCACCTCCATTCCCGTCCTACCTCCCATATCCTCTTCCCTCACCCACGGGGCTGCTAGAATAAGTGGTCCCCTCTGTGCTTAGCTTACTTCTAAGTGGGCTTACCTCTGTTTGGTCTTGGTACCTCCCTTATTTCCCCCTCTAATTGAGAGGCAGGTCTAGATAGTTCAGGTTATGTGGTTTTATTTGAAGAAGAGAAAAGTAATAAACTGGGGGAAAAAATCAAATACTCTGAACATGGGTGGAGTCCTTCTAGAGGCTCTCATCCTAGGTTTGAGAGACAAAGGGGAAAAAGAGGGTGAAACACCACAACAGTACAATAAGAAGTGTCAAAGTATCCAGTGAGCACTCCAGGGGGGGGGGAATAATAAAAGATAAGCATCACTTACCTTTTAGTAGTTTATTTCCTAGATATTTAAATGGAAAATTATGAAGAATACTAAGGTCTAATTAGATTTTTCACTTTGTGTAAGACAAAAGTGTAGTTTCAAATATGACAAAAAAAATTTAGTTACATCCAAGTGCTAAGGGAGAAATAACTATATCATATGACTAAGTAATGATAAAAAAAAAAGAAAGGCAAGATTATAGTAGAAATATTTTGACATACCATCTCACTTTTAAAAAATTGGAAAATTTCTGTATCAATGTTTTTACATAGTAAAACATTGCTAATTGTACACATGGCTATCTGAACAAATGAACAATTTTTGCTATAAAAGTACATTTTTCTGAGTAAAATATGTCTTACAATTTAACTATTTGAATTTCAGCTATTTTATTCAGATTTTATTCACATTGGTTTATCTTAAGCCATAGAAATAAGAGCACAATTTCCCACTATTATTCATTTTAATAAAGTTTCAATCAATGTTTATTGAAGATTATTTTATTCCACCGAGAAAAATAAAAAAGAAATGTGGAATTTAAATCACACGAGGGTAATGACTATCATCTCTGAGATAGTCTAGGAAACGAGAAGCTCTATTTTTAGTCATTATTCCTAATACAAAGACAATCACTAAAACATTGTATGGCAATTTGAGATCTTGTTTCAAAATTATATTATTTTATACACATAGATAAAAATAGTGATACACTATAGGAGTTAAAATATATGCTCATTTTATAATGCAACTAAAGAAAATGCATTGCACTAAGAAAGTTAGTTATTTCTTTAGGTACTTCTGTCAATGTAAGCAAGTGACACGTGATTCTAGTTCTAATGTCAGTCTGTTAATCATCACAGCTAATCAGTTCTGGCATGCTCATGGTTCAGTGGCCAGCAATGGAGTAAATGGCCAGTCTTTGGCATTAAGGAGTTAAATACTCCTTAGTCCAAACTTTGAAAAAGTTTTTACTCCATGCCCTTTTAGACAATGACTAGCTGTTAAGCCCAAAACTAATTAACATTTCAAAAACTAGTGTTAATCAGTATTAGGAAGACTCTGGGGAAACACTTCCCTGCAGAGACCCCTTTCTTTTGCTTTAAAGCAATAATTTCTAAATTATTACTTTAATTTTAAGATGTGTTTGTCACATGGTAAACAAACATAAAAATCAGTAAGCTAAAATAAAGGTAATCAAAAATTGATTCCTTATTTTTGACTCTTTTAGGTGGCTTCTGCAGACTCAACCTGTCTAAATGCAATAATATAGATTATTTTAAAAAAAAATTAAAAAATGCATAAAATGTTCAAGTGGTTATTATTAATTTCCTCTAGCATTGATGTATTACTGACATTATCTGTGGTTTTAAGGGGGACTGAGAAGTAAACTTATTTGCCTTATACTATTTTTATATTGTCTTACGAAAGTTTGTAAAGTGTTTTTATTTTGTAATATGTGTAAAGAAAAAAATGTATTCCAATTAACTACCACCTGTTGTATTAAGGCCCCAGGTCTAATATATAGCTATTGGCACATCTTTTTTATTTGATTACAGATATTTGTAATCCCACTCTTCATTCATCTCATGTGTGTTTAAAATTCCATTATCACTTTATTATCAGATGTGTACAGCAATAAATCTCCATTTTACCAATACTTCAGACTCCTTTATTTTCCATGTCGTAGGCAATATGCAGTGTGCTCCATTTTGAGCTGTAGGTCTGTATACATTTTTGTTTTTGTTTTTGTTATTTGGCTACACCTGGTGACACTCAGGGGTTACTCCTGGCTAAGTGCTCAGAAATTGCTCTTGTCTTGGGGAACATATAAGACTCCGAGGGTCTAGCCTAGGCTAGCACACACAAGGGTCCCAGGTCTGTACACATTTTTAAAAATATTTTTGGTGATACTGAATTTTGTCTATAGACTCAGGTTTTCCTGGGTTCAAATTGTCATACTTTTCTTTGGTAAGTGTGTATAATTGTCACAAAAGTCATCTTCCAAATATTCTGTGTTCTCATTATATATATATATATATATATATATATATATACCAATAGTATATGAACAATTAATATATATATATATAACCAATAGTATATGAACAATTAAGTTTTGATAAAGAAGCAAGAAACACAAAGTAGAAAGAGGAATATCTCTTCAACAAGTGGTGCTGTAAAAACTGGTCAACTACAAAATAAAATGAATTCAGACATCTCCTTAACACCATGCACAATGATCAAATCAATATTTATTAAAGACCTTGATATCAGACCTGAAATTATAAGATTTAAGAGGAAATACATTTTAAATATATCTGATGTATTTTAAGGCTGAAGTAGTAAACATACATTTGGTTTACTCTAAAATGTTAATTGGCTGCAGAAGTAGAACATATTAGATATGTTATAAAGTTGAGATCTCATAAAACAGCTCATATCAAAAATTCTGAATACTATAATGGCCCTTAAAATCTTTTGACTGTGGGCCGGAGAGATAGCCTGGAGGTAAGGCATTTGCTTTGCATGCAGAAGGGTGGTTCGAAACCCGGCATCCCATGCGGTCCCCCAAGCCTGTCAGGAGCAATTTCTGAGTGTAGAACCAGGGTAACCCCTGAGCGCTGCCAAGTGTGACCCAAAAACCAAAATAAATAAATAAATAAATAAATTTAATATAATATAATATAATAAATATAATGTAATAAATATAATATGAAATAATAAATATAATATAATAAATATAATATAATATAATAATATAATATAAAAAACTTTTGACTGGATTACTTTTCCCTTTTGTGAAGTTTTAATCAAAGAAGCTGCCTGTGATCATATAGATAAGAAGTCATCATTCCTTGCTACCTTGCCTTTAACTTTTTTTTAATAAGTGGTTTCAGAGAGTTCACGTGAGAAAGAAAATATGAGAGAAGTTCTCATACCTGTGAAGATTTCAAATAGTCACAGTGAGAGTGATGGAAGTAACAGCTGAAGCTTTTCTGTTTAGGTTTAAAGGCTGCCTAAAGGCTGCCTCTCACCAGCTGAGTAACAAATAAAATACTGAAGCCTATAATGATTTAAAATTGTGGAGAAAGTGATACAGAAGAGTTTTGCTTTGGTCAGCATAATGTGCTTCCCACAGTCCTTTGTGTAAAGTTCAACTTCTGGCAGTACAAAGTTCTGCATTGCCTTAAATGTAACCTTGAGAGCTGTGCAGTGGATATTTGCACTTGATAACGTCTAGTTCAGCAAATTTCCAATAATATTCTCAATACTCAAGTCATATACTATTTCCTCCAAATTAAAATTATATTTATAATTGACCAAGAATAGTTCTTTGGATTAAAGTATATATGGGAATCACACAAACTTGTCATCAATCACTATTTTAATATATTTATTTCATCAAAACAACATGATATTGTAATAAAGACAGACCCTTAGATAATAGAATAAACATGAGCATCTGGAGGTGGACCAAAATATATGAACAATTAGTTTTTGATAAAGAAGCAAGAAATAAAGTGGAACGAGGAAAGTTTCTTCAACAAATGATGCTGTGAATACTGATCAACTACATGCAAAAAAAATGAATTTAGATATTTCCTTAACACCATGCACAAAGATCAAATCAATATGGATTAAAAACCTCGATTCAGACCTGAAGTCATAAGGTTCATAGAGGATATGTATTGCAGAACACACCAATACATTGAAACTAAAGGCATCTTCCAGGATGAAATACTACTGGCCAAGCAAGTGAAGCAAAAATAAACAGATGGGAGTACATTAAACTCAGAAGCTTCTGTACCTTCAAGGAAATAGTGACTAGCATATCAAAGCTATCCACAGAATGGAATAAACTTTTCACTCAATACTCATTAGATAATGGGTTAATATCTAAGTTATACAAGGCACTGATTGAACTTTACAACAACAGAAACTAACACAATCAAAAATGGGGATAAAAAATAAACAGGCATTTCATCAAAGAAAAAATACAGATGGTCACAAGGCATCTCATCACTAATTATTAGGCCAATGCAAATCAAAACAATGATATATCATCTCACACAACAGAGACTGAACAACAATGAGATATCTCACACCACCACAGAGCACATGTCAAAAAAAAAAAATGACATCAGTGGTGGCATGAACATGGAGAGAAATAGGCACCCATTCATTGCTGTTGAGAACGCAGACTGGTCCAGGTTTTTAGGAAAAAAATATGGACATACTTCAGAAAGCTAGATATTAAGCTCCCAAATGATCCAATAATATCACTCAGCACTGAAAGTGGAGAAACTATCAGGCAAGCCTCACTTCCATTAACAACAGTGCAAACCATAGTGTCAAAAAGGAAAGAAAAAGAGTGGGTGGGGGGAAGGGCGAGAGGTAAATTTAGAACAAGTTTATAACAAGGCAGGGGTGGGGAATTCGGGCTAGGAGGAAATATGAGACATTGGTGACAGAAAGGACTGCACTGGTGAAGGATGGTGTACATTGTATGACTAAAACCCAACAATGAATAATTTTGTAACTACACTTAAATAAAGCAATAAAAAATAAAAAAATGTTTTTATCAGTAGCTTTAGACATAGTAGAGAAAATACAGGAGCAATTAAAAATAGTGGTATTCATTTTTTTTCTTAATAATCATCACTATAAAATGCCAGAAATTGTAACACAGTTATTCTCATTTATCATTTTACTTCATATTGATGTTTTTTCTTTTTTTAAAAATTTGTTTTGAAACATTTTGATGATTTTTATCTATAGTCAGTGGTTAATCCAGGGGCCTGGGTACACAATGTTGTTTCATTCCTGTAGATTCCAAGATTATTTAGGCAAATCCACCAATTAGAGGCAGAGTGAGGAGGATGCTCTGGAATCACACTTGATGGAACTAAGGGGCTGCACTTTGCCATATGAAAGGGACACGTATGACCAAGGATTGAGTAAAAGCAAAGCATATGTCTAAAGCCCTTTAGACTCTTTCTTCAGGCCCTATACTGATTTTTTGAAATCATACCATTTTATCAACCATTGAGTCTCTAGCATCCAGGTTATGGCATAGCACACAGCAAGAACTATAAATAGTTATGATTCTGTTTATCTTTTTATTTATAAAATCTAAAAGTTAGGAGTAGTTTTATTTTCTTTGTATAGTTGGATAATCAGAGAAAACTGGAAATAAAGTATGTTAATTGTATTTCTAGTTGAAAACTCCCTTTTATTCCGAAGTTTATTATTATTATTATTATTAGTAGTAGTAGTAGTAGTACTACTACTACTACTACTACTACTACTAGTAGTAGTAGTAGTAGTAGTAGTATTGTTTTTGGGCAGTTATGCTTAGGGGTTACTCTTGGCTATGTGCTCAGAAATTGCTCCTGGCTTGGGGGACGCCATATGCCAGAAGATCAAATCATGGTCTGTCCTAGGTTAGCACCAGCAAGGCAGATGCCTTATGCCCTGTGCAACCACTCCGGCCCCATCCACTCTTACTTTGTAAATTAAGGAAAGGATGGTATGTAATTCAACTGCAGTGCACATGCACAGTGCATAGGATTAAAAGGACGAAGAGTAAGAGGAGAAGAAAAATAAAAACAATTTTAAATAACATTTAACTATCATTTCATGTTAACATGAAAATGATCTATCCCTTATTATCTCTTCAGTCTATGCTCTATACACTAACACTGATGATAGTTTAATATTTTACTATAGCAAAGTAGATCTAAAACCTCAATAATGATTCTATTGAGAAAGTTACTTAGAGTATAATAAAAATATTTAATATAGCTTACCTTCCTATTTGTAACACAAACCCTATCATATTATTAGTAAATTACTTAGTATTTTATCTGTAATTCATTCCTAATATTTAAAGTACAGATCAATGATAAAAAACAAACAAACTGTTGTCATGGGTGAGTAAAACAGGGACAGCCTAGAACATCTCACAATTTATTATGCAGATATTATTATTAAAATTTTTATGACAGCTTCTGAACTACAGAATTTTATGGTTAAGTTCAATGAATCTTGAAATGCCCTAATGTTTGTGCCACTGCTACTGCCCCCAAAGTATTATAATAATAATAATTATTATTATTATTATTATTTATTAATATTATTGTGTGAATTATCCATTTTATGTTGAAGTAGTAGGTAGAAGTGGCTAAGTAAAAGTTCTTCGGGAAGTCAAAAAGTTTGGAAAGAAGCTTTAAGACTAAAACTTTTAATTGCTAAGCAAACAATTTGTGAATATTCACTGTAAAAATACAAGGGAGCAAATTAATGCCAATTTTATAATAAAGCTTTCAATTTTGATAAAATATATTTAAAATGAAACAGTCACTATGTATCTCACATTACAACTTTGAAAAAAAGTAAATTACTTCTATATTTTATATGGTTTAATATGCATAATTTGATCAAAGACTATAAAAAGTATGTAAAAGAAATAATGCATGTCAAATGCTTAAAAATATGAGAGAGTCAGACAGTACAACAGATATGGAACTTGCCTTGCACCTAGTCAAGAGAGGCCAAAAACAAACAAAAAAGAACTTTTATTCTATTGAAAAAATTGACACTGAGGAATAAATTCAACTTTATATATATATATATATATATATATACATATATATATGTTTGTTTGGTTGGGTGGTTGGTTTTTCTTTTTGTTGTTGTTGTTTGGATAACACCTGGCAGCACTCATGGGTTACCTTTGGCTCTATGCTCAGAAATCGCTCCTGGAAGGCTCAGGAACCATATGGGATGCCAGGATTCGAACCACCATCCTTCTGCATGCAAGGCAAATGCCCTACCTCCATGCTATCTCTCCGGCTTTTTTCTATATATTTTAATATTTTATTTGTTTGGAGGTCAAATCTGGAGTTGCTCAGGATTAATATGTGGCTCTGTACTCAATATTAAATCCTGACCACTTAGGGGATCATATGTGACGTAGGGAATGAAAATTAGGAGAGACACATTAAAACAAATGCTCTACCCACTGTCATTCTAGGACTTAATTAACAGTATATTAAAAAATTAATAGGCAATGCAATTTTCCTTTTTGATAGGATGGTTGAAAAGAACATAAACTCTGGATTTAGCTTTTTAAATTTAGCACAATATCAGAAGAATTACTATCAGGTTACTTATTAGTCTACACTGTCTCTATTGCTTCTGCTTTCAATGAAAGGCTATAGCATCTTAAAGCTTCCCAAATATCTATAATTCTGTTTCCACATTATAAATGTTGGGGATAATTTTAACTATAAAACATAAGCTATTTTAAAACACTCAAATTATTCTACAGATGACCAATATATGGTAGCAGTGAATAAGTGACAATTACTAGAAAAAGCACTGTTTGCACTGATCAGAAAAATAAGAAAGACTCTAAAAACTAAAAATATACTTGAAAAATATTTTGCTCAAAGGATTAATTTAGGCACCATTTTATGTAACATCTGTAGTTCTAAATCCTTTATTTTTAGAATAAATAAGATCACTATTTGATTCATTTTATGTAGCATCACTAGCTCTAAATTCTTTATTTCTAGAGTAAATAAGATCACTGGGAAATAAGGTCACTGTTTTCTAGGCTTTTTCCCACTTTTCACTATCCCAGAACTATATTCTTATTTTTGCTATGTTATATTTTATAATAAAGCACTCACTTGCTTATCTTCTATCACCCTTAAAATAGTATTAAAATTATTGGGCAGATGATGAAAGAAAAAAAAGAATGAAGAAACAAAGCAGAAAGCAAGAAAGAAAAAAGAAAGAGAAAAAGGAAGAAAGAGAAAGACAAATTGATCTTTATTGATTAATTTGGATCACACCAATAATCTTTGCACATAGCTTTGTACATGACTTCAGCACAGCTCCAACTTCCTAGCTCTTGCTTAGGAAACACCCATAGAGTTTCGTGATATTTGGATCCATTCATTTGCTATCTAGAGGGATCAATAGACTTTAGAAACCAAACACTGAAATTGGTAAAGCAGGAGTAGATTTTAGTGGAACCCCAATCCATTGGCTTTCTTTCTCTTTACATCTCTATTTCTTGAAAGGTTGCCATGTTAGAGACTAAAGACTGAACATTTTTGACAACTTGGTTTCAAAGCTTGTCATCTAAGGAGTAGTAGAGAAGAAAGAAAGAAAAAGAGAAAGAAAGAAAGAAAGAAAGAAAGAAAGAAAGAAAGAAAGAAAGGAAGGAAGGAAGGAAGGAAGGAAGGAAGGAAGGAAGGAAGGAAGGAAGGAAGGAAGGAAGGAAGGAAGGAAGGAAGGAAGGAAGGAAGGAAGGAAGGAAGGAAGGAAGGAAGGAAGGAAGGAAGGAAGGAAGGAGGGAGGGAGGGAGGGAGGGAAGGAAGGAAGGAAGGAAGAAGGAAGGAAGGAAAGAAAGAAGGAAAGAAGGAAGGATAGAAGGAAGGAAAGAAAAAGGAAAGAAAGAAGGAAAGAAAAAGGAAAGAAAGAAGGAAAGAAAAAGGAAAGGATGGAAGGTAAAGAAATAAGGAAGGAAAGAAAGAAAGGAAGGAAGAAAGGAGGAAGGAAGAAAGAAAGGAAGGGAGGGAGGGAGGGAGGAAGGGAGGAAGGGAGGGAGGAAGGAACTAACTTCTAAAAGGAAGGAAGAAAAAGAAATTAAAGAAAGAAAAAGAAAGAAGGAAAGGAAGGAAAGAATAAAGAGTAAGGAAAAAATAAGGAAAAAAAACAAAGAAAGATTGTTCTTCACTGATTAATCCTGGATCATATTTATAATATTTAATGTGAGTGGAAGTAAATGAACATAAAAATCCTATAAATCCAAAGAAGTCTGAACTCTTTTCTTTTTTTTTAAACTTTAAAACTTTTTTTTAATTTTTTATTTTTAATTATGAGAACAAAGATGCAAAGAAAGAGGACAAGATAAAGTTACAGTGGAAGGACAATCACCCATACGCAGAATTCTCAGAAGAAGTCCCCTTGTTGATTCCTTAATTTTGAACTTTCAGCCAAAGAACATTAAGAAAAATAAAACAGAACCCTTGTACAATTACTTTGTTCCTCAAGCCCCCAGATTGTAATATTTCTTAGCAGTACACAAAACAATCTAAAGCCATAAAACTTATGTAACTCCTTAAACATTGAATGCATAGTTTTTTTTGTTTTTGTTTTTGTTTTTTTACATTTCCATGCACATGCATATTAGTTTAAGATAACCTCAAAGGTTTAAGTGTTTTTTTCTTTCTTAAGAATTAGAGTCAAAGGAGCACAGTAAAAATGGTGTTAGATGAACTCTTTTCAATAGTTAAAAGTAATGAGTTGGGTGAATAATTTCTATTTTAGAGTTTATAACTTGTAAGCCAATTATGTAGTAGTTGAGTAGCTGTAGTAGTTTTATGTAGTGTTGTTTTTAATGACTTTTCAAAAATGTAGATACTTTAATTTGTAAAATACTTTTATACTCTCTTTACTCGGGACTTATATTTTGGAGGGATGTGCTACACCAAGCCATGCCCAGGGGATTTTCCTAAATTTGTACTAAAGGATCACTCTTAGCAGTGTTCTTTGTACCATATGTGGCACCAGAGATTGAATCCAAGTCAGTCACTATCATGACAATGATAGTGAGAGAAATAAAATACCTATTTCAAAGACAGGCAGGAAGTGGGGAAAGGAGGAGATGGGTGGCATTGGGGGCAGGAAAGTTGCACTGGTAAAGCAGTTGGGTGCTCTTTATGACTGAAATCCAACTACAAACATGTTTGTAACCATGGGGCTTAAATAAAGTTATTAGAAAAAAAGAAAAATGATGCGAACATATGATATTTTCAGTTCATTCTTATACCGTGGCAGAAGAATATTTGATAAGTGGAAACAGATATAGTTGAGGACAGAATTTCTCAAAAGGTATTTTGGAAATGCAAATCTTTCTATAATACTATACTGGGCATTATTTTCATGAAAGTGTATAAGGAACAAGAATAAAAACTAGTGGCAGAACAGTTGTACAATAGGTAGGGCTCTTGCCTTGCATGTGGCTAACCAAGGTTCAATCTCTGGCATCCCATATGGTTTTCTGATTCAACCAAAAGTAATTCCTGTGTGCCAAGCCAAGAGTAATTTTTTCATGTCACTAGGTGTGTCTTTCTCAATACAATAAAATGCTTTAAAAAGGAAAACTATGGGAGATGATATGGGGGTAGGGCATTTGCCTTGCATGCAGAAGGTCAGTGGTTCAAATCCCGACATCCCATATGGTCTCCTGAGCCTGCCAGGAGTGATTTCTGAGTATAGAACCAGGAGTAACCCCTGAGTTCTACCGGGTGTGACACAAAAACCAAAAAAAAAAAAAAAAAAAAAAAGAAAAAAAGAAAACTATTTTTCCACAGCTATTTCTAGAAGAATAGCATCGAAGTCATTATATATAAGTATATCATGATGCATATATATGGAATCAAAATAAAGCAAAATAATGCCTACAAAGAAAAAAAACCTAAGTGGTCCTTAAATAAATTAATTTTATCAATATGTTATGTGAAAATATTGGTATCCTACATTTTTCATTAATTTTTAGCCATATTCCACCATTTTTGAGGGTGACATTGATGAACTCATTATGTTTAGCTTCTGACATTTCCAAAAGACACACTATTTTCAATATAAAAGATCATTGCCTTTAAATGCCTAAGTTTGATATCAAAATTATTGGGTCTTTAATCATCTAATTTTAATTAAGTTATTTTGTGTTTTATATTTGAGAGCACATATTAACCAAAATGAATATAAGCATGGAGGCTAGGCATGGTGTTATTCCATGATTCCTGAAAGGATAGTCACAGAGTCCTTAACTGCTTGCTGAGGTTTGCCAAGCAAATTCTCTGACTGCTTTGATAAATGTAGATAATGATTAAGTATCTGACATTGTTCCCATTTATTCAGGGCTGAATCAATCGGTGCCCTAAGTCAGCTTCATGCAATGGGCTACTCTCGATGTGGTCTTCTGAATAACACAGAGTGTTCAAATGAGGTCATGACCACTTTTCATGGTACTTTTTTTTGGCTTGGCCACATTCCAGCTTCACTAATTAAAGCTTGTTTTTCTAAGGCCCCTTTAGAGTTTTAATTGGGTATTTTATTTCTTGTGAATTGTATGGAATTGTTATTCACTGTCATATGTAGTGGCTGCATTTCACTAGAGTGATAGTTGCATTGCATCACCAGGATCAAAGTAAGAGAAACGGAATAATAACTTTTTAAAAGAGAACTTCAATGCGTGAGCTTTTTTTAAGAGAATGCACTAATAGAGACAGTTATGGTTTTCTTAATATGTAAAGTATTTCTCTAGTCATTTTTATTTTTCAACGGGATATAGATAATTCAAACATGACAAAAAATTCTTTGCTTCTTCAGGAGAGGCCAAAATATGATGATTACTTGAAATTTTAATAAAAAATAATAGCTCTCCTTGTTGAGAAATCTCTAGATTATGTGTTTAGGGAAATATAATAACTTTCTCAGTTTATATTAGCTAAGGTTTTATTTACAAGTAATTTTCTCTTCTTTCTATAAAGATTGACAGTCTATATTGAACAAATATACTCTGAGACAAATGATAAATTTTCTCATCACACTGAGTCTTTGTTTAGCCTATTTTTAGTTACTTTAATTGATTGGGTGAATCATACCTCTTGGTGGCGGGAGCCAGACACATATACATGAACACAACTTAAAAATGAGAATCTCTTTTATTTAAATGGAAGAAATAGAAAACTATTTTCTGTGATGGAAGTAATTACTAATAAAGTAATTGTTTATGTAAAATATTTTTATTCTTATAATCAAAAAATGAATAGGCTGCTCTTCAAGCCCATCTTCTCCCATGCACATGTATTCCACCTGCTTATTTCACTGTTTTTTTGCACGACTATTTCCACTTTGAAGAAGCCTAATTTTTCTCTTGAATACACAATTTTCCTCTTCTCTTTCTTCACATATTTCTAAATAATTTTTAATAAAAATATCTTGCTTCACAAAAATGAGAATAATTTAATAAAATAGTTCAAAACAAGATATAAATGATACAAAAAAACTGTGATTTTGAAAGTTAATTCAGTGATATATAATACATCTCCAACCCCAAATTGGTAACCACAAATTAATTCTATGTACTTAAATAAATAATACAATAAAAATAAATCAAACTAAAGAAAACCCAAAAAAATGGACTGCATAGCTAACCATATCTCCCAAATATAAGACAATTTGCATGACTGGAGTGATAGCAGGTAGGGAATTTGCCTTGCATATGACCAACCTACATTTGAACCCTGGTATCACATATGGTCTCTCAAGCTCACCACAGATAATTCTTAAGTGCAGGGCCAGAAGTAACCACTGAGTACTGTTGGGTGTGGCCCCCAAACACCCACAAAAACAAATTACTTAGGAATATAAAACTATTTCTCTTGGAATCCACAGAAAATATGACCACCAATTTGGTATTTCCACAAAGAGAGCAATGTAAAATTTAACAGCAGAACTACAAACACTATTGCAAGAGACACTATTCTTCACAAGACTTTTTATTACAGAGATATTAAAGATAAAGGTATATTATTGCTCAAAATACAGTCTGGTAAGAAAAGGTTTTGTGGTGGCTACCACAGCTAATGGAAAATACAATTTATCTCTTCTTTGCACTTGTGTGACAGCAAAGTACACAATTTTTATTATATTATACTTCATTATTATTTATTGCAGTCATGACATTGCATAAAATTATTCATAAACACATGAAAAGAGAGGTATATGAAAAATCTGTCTCACTTGTTAAATACATTTAGGGTTATTTTAGATATTTATATGTATAGTACAAACAGTACAAGAGAATGGTCTCAAAAGTTTATTTTGTAACATTACCACTTACCAAGACCTAACATAAGAGCATATGTTTAATATACATGCAGAAACATATGCACAACTTATATACATATATGTATATATACTATATAGCTAGCAAAAAATTGAATTAATTTTTCCTCTGTTTTCATGTGTGTTAGTTTGGGGGGGATTAGATTCTACCTTGTAGTGCTTAGAACTTGCTTCTAGTTCTGTGCTCTGGAGGACATATATGCAGTTTCTGAGATTTATGCAGGGTTGGAGGCATACAAGAAAGAATGCCTTAATCGAAACATGGGTAATCTTTGGCATCACTTTTGACTTTCACTTAGAACCACTGGCTAATTTGGTCAACAATAACCAGGTAGTATACCAGGAGTCTCATGGGAGCTGCATGGGAGACTCAAAAACATAGAAAATGAATAATACATTATGATTTCTACAATAAATCTTTGTGGTTTTTTTGTGGTTTGGAGTTCATACCAAACTACACTTAGGAATTGATACTGGCAGGGTTCAGGAAATCATATGTAGTGTTGAATAAAATCCAGGTCAGCTGCATATAAGGCAAGTACCCTACATACTGTAATCTCCCCAACCAAACTTGATTTACCTGCCTACTTTAGAGATTGCCACAATTCTAGCTTCTATGTTTAATATTTACTTGTTTAAATGTTGTAAAACACACAACCATACAAAAATGTTTGAACAACAATGTTGTAGCATTTTAAATTTTATAAAATACTCTATGTGTAATGTAACATATTTTCCACTTTTTGTGCTTAAATGTGATCTTAATTATTTATGTATTTTATTACACTAAATTTTATATGTAAATATACACATTTTCTATAGGTTCTGATATTATGCAATTAATAGTAGTATTTCTGCATAAATTCTCTATATATCTCATGATACAAATGTGAAAAATTTTTCTAGATTGGGACCCGAGTGATATTACAGCAGGTTTTACAGCAGGTAGGGTGCTTGTCTTACAAGTAGCTCACCTATGTTAATACCTGTCATACCATATGATTACCTGAGCATCACAATATATAATTCCTGAGAGAAGAGCCAGAGTAAGTCCTGAGCATTACCAGGTGTGTCCCAAAACGAAATTTGAAAAAAAAAATTTTTTTTCCTTTTTTTTTTCTTTTTTTATTTAAACACCTTGATTACATACATGATTGTGTTTGGGTTTCAGTCATGTAAAGAACACCACCCATCACCAGTGCAACATTCCCATCACCAATGTCCCAAGTCTCCCTCCTCCCCACCCAACCTTAGCATATTATGTATCTAGCAATAGAATTATATGGTCTTGGATTATACCCAACTTTACAAGGTTAAATAATTACCTTTCCATTCATGTTTTACCAGCCAGAGTTAAGATATTCTTTTAGCCCACATCACTCCTAATAGTTTCACAAGATTTAATGTTTGCCAGACACAAATATTCAATGGTTTTTAAATGTTCATGACACTTTGATTTTGTTACTTTAAAATGAATCAACAGTTTTAGAAAATAATTTCCATAAAGCAGATATTTTTATTGTTTAATACTCCAAATCTGTTGATATTATCTATTATATTCTATAATATGTGTATTATATGTGTATTATAGAATATAAATTATATTGTATATAATATATTAGATAATATATAGATTATTATATAGATAATATTAGTTCATATATAGATAATATATAAAATATATTATATAGAATTATATATTTTATGATATATATACATTAATATATATTCATGCTGAACAATTATTAAATTAATTAATATAAACATTTGTGTGATGTATTATAGAATTGATTTTATTTCACAGAAGACCAAGGTATGACAAATTTATATATGAGAATATATTAATATAGCTAGGGGATATGGTAAATTGCTAGAAATAGGAATGATTAAACTGTTTTCTTTTTAAAATGTAAACTTTTATATGTTTATATATGTCTATACATGTGTCATAAACACTAATGGTCTTGATATGTATATTTTGTATATCCCAAGTTTTCTACACATTTTATAAAAAGAAACTGTAAAAACTGTGAAATAATTTAATTAAAAACAGAGTGATATCGGTGTGATAGAGCAGCAATAGGGTATTTGCCTCGCACGCGGATGGTATAGGATGAAACTCGATTTGAACCCAGTCATTCCATATGGTCCCCCAAGCCAGCCCAAGGGTCAGCGGGTGTGGCCCCAAAACCAAAATAAATAAATAATAAAAATAAAATATATATTTTAAATTAGAGCCACAAACTGCATGTATATCAAACAAATACACAAAAAGACACTTTATCAATAAAGAAAGAAAACTACTTTCACAAAAAAAGTAGCCATATTTGAATCCAATCAACTCCATATGCTCACTCTGTTCTCAAAATAGATGTAAGCCAAGCAGTGAAGAACTATGGGTAAACCAATCATGCAGCTGAAATCTAGCAATCTAAGGAGGAGAAGGGTAGACCATGTCCTCCACCTGCTAAAGCAGTGGTTCTCAAATAGTGGGGAGCGAGGCTCCGTAAAGCGGAGCGCGTTTGACCTCGGCAAACACTGTCATAACAAGCTAAGTCCCTGTATGTGTCAGTATATCTCTGGAGCTGAGCGTTGCTGTGTCCTACTTCCAACCCCGCTTCGAAAAGCTCTGCATTGCAAAACATGCTCATTGTAGCTATTAATTCAGACATCACCTCTGATTAAAAAATCAGCTCGGATTTTTTTATATATTTTTGTTTTGCAGGTTAAATTTTTTAATAAAGATACTATTTACAGTCGCATGGCGGGCGAAAAATATTTTCTTCTTCCTAGGGGAGCATGACAGAAAATAATTGAGAAGCACTGTCCTAATCAAGCTATGCTTGCTGCAGTCATCACCCACAATCTCTGCCTTGCCAGTGGCCCTGATTCACCATTCTTCTAAGGCTCTTGGTAGACTGATAAAAATTTCAAGTATGTTGGAATTTGGGCTGATACCACCAGGATTTCTTTGGAGGGGGGGATGAATACAAATGCTTGCTCCATTTGCTTGTACTTCTGATCTGGAAGCTCTGGCTGTAGAAACCATAGCACACAAAAATCACAGTATCAGCAATAGTGCTTGAAATTCTTGAACTGAGCTGCTGCATTTGCAACAACTCCATTTTTGTTTAATGCTCCCATAGGATTACAATAATGCAGACAGCAATGCGTATCTAAAGCCACGCAATGAAGTAACATTATGTAAACTTATGAAGTAACATTGCGTAACATAAGTAACTGAAGCAACAAAATGGTCAACTAGCAACAAGAGCTTGCTAAATTTTCAGACAATGAATTAATTACCGTATTTTCCGGTGCATAAGACAATTTTATAACCCATGAGAAACTTCTTAAAAGTTGGGGGTCATCTTATATGCCAGTATTGGGAATGCTGAAACTTATCCAGCATCAGGGACGAGTGATCAGCCCCCCTCTTACTGCTGTATCCCATCCAGCTGCCAGGCGTCATCACTCAGTCCTCTTGTCCTGATTCATCTTTCAGGACACACACAGGAGCTGAGTTACTGAAAGCTGCATCCCATTCAGCCGCTGGATGTCATCCCTAGTGTGCGGCTTTCCAGTGTTCAAACCCTATATTTTAACAGGAAAATAGGGGGTCATCATATACACCCGGTCATCTTTTATGCCAGAAAATATGGTACGTCACTGAAGATACAATAATTTTCATAAATTCACTTGTTGCTGTACTCTTCTCTTATTCTTTTTTGTTTTCTTTCATTTTATTTTTAATCATTTCTCCTTCAGTTACCAACGTAGTCTGATCACCAAAAAAAAACAGACTCAACAACATGGAAATAATGAGAACAAAACTTTGACAAACTAAACTTAAAAAAGTGCCTTTCTACATGGCAGGCTGTGGGTGGAGGGATACTGGATGGAAAGTAGGAACACACTAATGGTGGAGTTATTGCTGGAACATCACATATATAAAGTACAATTATGAATGCATTTGTAAATTAAGTATTTTAATAAAAATTAAGATGTCTGCAAATGCAGTTGCCATGCTTGAACTAGGCCAGCTCCATAGACTTACTCTTCTCTTGAAAGAGATGTAAACCAAGTCGTTAAAGAGCATGGGTACACCAGCCCATGCTGCAGAAAGCTAACCATTTCAGGAGGAAAGAACTGGCCAAGCCCTTGCCTTGCCAAAACCATGCCTGCTGCCTCTTGTCACCCAGAATCACTGTTTTTCTGATGGCCCTGCCTTATCACCCCTCTATGAGTCCCTACAAGGGCACCACTCTGACCAAACTTCAGGTATGCTGGTTTGGGTGCTGATATGAGCAGGGTTTTTTTGGAGCAAGTGTGGGCACCTTCCCCCTGTATCTTCCTTCTTCCAGAGACTTGACAACCAATACGTGCACCTAAAAGTCTCATGATCAGTATTAGAGCTTTAAATTTATGTACAACTTCATTTATTTGATGCTGACATCCCTATAGAAATACACCAATTTAATATAATGAACATCTGACAACACGAGCTTACTACCTTCTGCCATTGTATTAAGATATAATTGGAGATACATTATTTTTACAAATATGCTTGCTAATTGACTTTTTTCTTTATTTTTAAACTTTTTCTCTTTCCTTTTATTATATATATACATATATAATTTTTTCCAGTAACTGAACTTTAATTTATCTGAAAACAAATGTACTTGGTCAATTGTATGAACTATTTGATTCATTTATTTTGAATAAATTAAAAATAGCCTAATTAAGGCGCTTGATTGATTCTCTAGAATAGTGTCTAGAATAGCTGAAC
The DNA here is from genome assembly GCF_024139225.1 of Suncus etruscus. Classification (NCBI taxonomy): domain Eukaryota; kingdom Metazoa; phylum Chordata; class Mammalia; order Eulipotyphla; family Soricidae; genus Suncus; species Suncus etruscus. The sequence goes on along the minus strand of NC_064849.1, from coordinate 148,722,385 downwards.
CATTTAATACAAAGTCTTTTTTTTCATCTTTTTTATTGTAAGAATTTATTCAAGAGACAAAATTGATTAACATAATGAGGTAAGCTAACATAACATAATATAGTGACATAACATAACATATAATATAATTGATATAATAATAATAATACATGTAAGTCAAAGAAAGTTTTTGATTAAAAACATATTTTTTCCATAATGGCTTACATATCTTTCACAGTAGTATTTTAAATACATATTAACATTGAGTCAGGGGAATACCCATCACCAACTATGTCCTCCCCCCATTCTACAGTTCCCTTTCTACAACCCATATACCCCACCATCACCCCCCGGGCTGCTAGAGTAGGTGGACCCCTCTTTGTCTGGCTTACTATTAGTGATCTCATATCTGTTTGGTCCTGGAACTCTCGTTTCCCCTTCTATTTAAGAGGAAGAGCTAGAAAAATCGAGGTATGTGGTTTTGTTTGAATAATACAAAGTTTTTTGATAATCACTTATAAAACTATTTAAGGACCTTCTAGTTAAATAGCTTTCTTATACCATTATGACCTTGCTGATTGTTTTCACCAGGGACAGTAGCACACTGAGCAGTGCTTAGAGGCCACTCCTGGTTCGGAAGTCAGGAATTGCTCCCATTGGTGCTCAGCAAACTCTATTTCTGGTAAGAGAAACTGGGCTTCTTTCATGTGATTAGCTTATTGGCTATCTCGCAGTCAAAGTTCATATCAAAAATAATGATATTTTTATTAGAACTCTTACAAGATAATTTTATGGTTCATGTTTTATAAGATTTCACCCAGTTAATACACAATCAAATTTGGAAAGATTTTAATTTTTTTTGTAATGTAGTTTTATTTAGAAAAATTGAAGGAAGCAGAGTCCATATCACAGGTTGTGATTTTGGCAACAGTCTCTCTATCTGCCTATTTTGTTGAGATTTAGCACAGATATTCTAGCATGGCTTCATGAAGTGTGAGCATTTCTAAGATACTGTTAACAGTGCTCCATAGGTTTTTCTCTTCCCACTTGTATTTCTATGGGATTCTGTACTTTTTATACATTTTACTTAAAGTAACATATTTCAAGGCACGAATTATTGAACAGTATATAGAGCACTTGCCTTACACACATTAGATCTAGGGGATCATGTTGGAGTTTGAACTGAGGTAATATGCATGTAAGGCAAGTGTCTCAACTACTGCCCTATTGTACCTATAATTTGTGAGGCAAGTTTGTAATATTTGCAAAGTTATTGGAAACAGTAATGAAAATGAACATTTGTTTCATTACCTATATACTACAATAGTCCTAAACTGGTTATTACAAATTTATGTGTTACTTTATACTAAAAGGACAATATATTATCAAATTTTTTTTGTTTGGTTTGGTTTGTTTTTTTGGTCCACACCAGGTGATGCTCAGGGGTTACTTCTGGCTCTGCGCTCAGAAATCACTCCTGGCTTGGAAGACCATAGGGGACACCGGGGATCAAATCATAGTCTGTCCTAGCCTAGCACGCAAGGCAGACGCTTTTCTGCTTTGCACCAACTCGTGGGCCTCTATTTCATCAAATTTTTATTTAAATGATTAAAATAAAATAATGGTGTTATGGAAGAACATATTCATTGAACAAAGTAAGATAGGTGTGATAAGTGTTGCTATGATTATTATTATTATTAAAATATTTTGGTCAATATAATCTAAAAGTAAACACATTTAAAATATTTATATGTATATAAGACAAATAACTAAATAAAAATATTAAATACCAAAATATGCTAATTAGTTAAACATTCACTTTCTTTGATCATTGAGATTTATGAACTAACTTTTATAAGCTTAAAAACAAGATTCTCATCATCATATTCCTATATTGCTACAAATTCCTAAAATACAAATATATTGGAGCATGTTTGTTGTAAATTGATAGAGTTTTAGAATCCTGAGGTGAAACCAGAGGAGATTAAAATGCTCATTTTATTACTCAGTTGCCATCTTGAGTTTACCTGCTGTTTTATATATTGATTTCTTACATTATATAATCATATACAATAACATATAATTAGATAACAATAACTACATAATTATTATTATATTGATATAGGCTTTAAAAGAAAAGGCCTTTCCTCATTCTCTTTAGCTATCCTTCTAGGTATTTAGCTATCCTCCTCTGTATTTATAATTAGATGTAAAGTTAGTCATTGCAATCTATTTCTATTATGACTCCAATTTCTTTTACAACTGATATTCTTCACTGGGTAAGAGTTTAACCACAAGGACCAACCTAGAGACTCTTAAATCATTTCTGCAACAAAGAGGAAAAACCTGCTCTTAGTATTGTTTGGAACACTAAAATCGGTTTTATGCATTTGAAACCATATTGGCAGATTCTTGCTATTTTATAATACACTTGGCTTTGTACCTTCTTGTTCTCTATGGTGATCGGCTTGTTCCATAGTGCCCACCCCATTCTGTCAGTCCCAGCATCTGTGCCAAGCACCATGGGCACCCATGGGGTACACTTGGCAGCTGTGAGCCCCAGATGCTGAGTTCTAGTATGTAATTTTCCAGCAACAGCATCTGGGTATTTGGTTGGCCTTTTATCTGGCTTATGTTGTCTGTCATGGTGGCTGTAGAAAGTCTGTGAACCTGGCACAAGTTTCATCTCTTCATCTGTGGGCCTATCTTGTCTCTACAAAATGTCATTTTCTATTTGTTCTCAGTTGGTGCTGTACTGTTATCCTCAGAAATACACTGGAAAAAGAACCAGAGTAAAATTCTCTAGAAGTCACCTATGCATTTAAACTTTAAAAATCTTTCCAAGATGATTTCCTTGCTCAATCACAACCCATATATTTTCTACTTACATTTGCTGGTTGTATATTAACTTCTGTCCCCATTTCCACTGTGAATCAGAAAGTGTGTAATAAAATGATTCAGTGCTTAACACATGTGTGCATCAACCATTTCCTGTGATTGGGCCCGTAGGGCTCTGAGCCTACTTTTCTTTCAAATTCTAATTTTAGGCCTTGACTATCATAATACTCACATCTCATATACCATCATCATTGTTTAAATACAAGAACAAGATTATTAAAGATTAAGTAGAATTGGTCTTTTGATCAAATTATTAGCATAGATATCTTTCTTTAAAAGCAAATTTTAAACATATTTTCATATGTCTTTTCAAAATATTATACTTGAAAAATACTTCAAATTTATTTTTTTATTTTAATTCTGTGGTACTGAGCACAGGAATATTTTAAGATTTCTATGGAAAATTTTAATAACACAGATCATAAGAAAGCATGTTTAAACACATACAACATTTCTACAGTTTTCTGAAATATAATAGAAGTATATAGTTTTCTGAAATTAAATATTTGATTCAATAAAGTAAATAATGTAATTCCAAATACCAATAATCTTAAGAAAGGATAAAAATTTATTAAATTTAACTATTGCATTACTATTATTTTTGAAAAACTATTTAATTTACTATTTTATAATGTAATAAAAGGACAAAAATAAAGTAGGCAATCAGTTTGTCCTTGATATAAAAATATAATTCTTGATGTGGTAAGATATGTCACATCTACTCTAATGACAAATGCTTACAGCCCTGCTCATTAATTTTATCACTAACATAAACTTTTAATATGCATATGATCAGAATATAGGACTTCCAGGGCAGCTTAAAGTGACTGTAACCTGTAATTACTGTTCCTGTACTTGATTATAATAATCTGATTGCAATTATTCAGTGATTTTAATACAAGCCTCAAGCTACATAACAATAATTCAAGTTCAGTGATTGGGAACATGTTTCTGTTTGGCTGTGAAATGATGTTTTAATCCAATGTGGTTCAAAGATCTGAACTTTGGTTCTGTTCAGGTAATTAAAGCAAATTTATATTGTCAGGTAATAGAGTCTTGTTTTTATAAAGATTAATGCAGAAATTTATAGTCATCAAATACTTTAGAATACATATTTTAAATAACAGGAATAAATTAAAAAGCCTATGATAATATAATTTGAGCTATATAAATGTGCTTCTTAAAGTTACAAATAGGGGTGAAAATGATACATGAGAGTCAGCCAAAGGGTACATTGAGAAAGTTTATCAAGATGACTGTTAAATTATGATGCTGAAAGGTTTAAAAATCAAATTATATAATTTATTCTGTAGAAAGTTTCTAAAGTACCAAAAGTCAGAAAAATTATTTGGCACAGGAATGACTCCAAAATACAGAAGAAACAAGTAAATGGCCAAAATGTCAAATATTTTCAAGGAGACTTCTCTAGAGAAGAAGAAATTTCTATAGGAAAAAAATAACCTATTGCATGCTATTTCTGTCTCAGTCTGCAGGTTTTATTTTTATATTTGTTACATTTTCTTTCAAACTAAAATTAAAAAGCAGTAAACCCAGACTCTAAAATAGAAAATATAGAACACCAAATAGTGCTCCCAGACACTTAAACTTAATCTAATGGTGAAGTAATAGTTCAAAATGAGAGATATACAGTGCTATGAGAGGGATAATAGTTTTAAGATACTATCTTGAACTAGAATATCAGAATTACTGGACTGCCTGAAGGGGTAAAGAAGGCAGACCCAATAGATTTTCTTGAGAAATGGATCCCTAAGGCTCTTCAACTCAATCTAACAAGCGACCCAATTTTATTCTAGAAGTGCTTAAGAATTCCAGGAAACAAAGGAGCAAGTAGACAAAGCCTAATCTTGATTTTGAGAATAAAGGATGAATTTTCACCTTGCAAGTGTCAAGCTACATAAAACAACAAAAACAAAAATATCCAGCAACAACAAATAAAAATCATAAAAGCAAATACTTTTCTTCTCTGGCACTAGATCCCAATTCAGGTAAAAGACCAGAATATCTTTTTATGCTAATTTTATTATAAAAATTTGTATTGTAATTAAATAAACAGGGCAAACTATTTGTCTTTAATTTAAACAAATCATAAGATCAGGTCGTTAAAACAATTGATATCTTCAAAGGCAAGTTCCCCAGGACAATTTAGGAATTTAAAGAATATTTCTGAACTGACCATGCTACTCTAAAAGTAAATTCTAAGTGTAAGAGGGATTTGACTCAGAGCACCATCTTCAGTTGACAATTTTGAATCACTTTCCCAGGGAATATACTTTCTGTTCTTTGTGACCCTATAAAAAGGTATATTTAACCAGATTTTCAGTTTGGTCCAATACATAGTTATATGTATATTTTTCCTATAAGAAGAGCTTCAAGGCATGGTATTTTACCAGTGAGTTCTTCTAAGGTTTTTACATTTGTTTAGGTTTGAAGAGGCAACACTGATCTGACAAACACATTTCACTCCTTAGCTATGGAATAAAATAAGTTCATAGTAAAACATACTCATTGTTCAAGCTATGAGCAGGTTTTTAAAATTCTTACAAATACCTAATATATTTCTGTATTCTAATTTATGTAGATTTTTCTTTTTTATAATTTATTAAAAGGAAATATATCACATAGTTGACATAGATCATAATACATTTGTTTCAGGATGACAGAAAGTGAAATTATTAAAAAAAATAGAAAGAAAATAGAAAATTTAAAAAAGAAGATGGAAAAAGAAGGGGAGCGAGTTCATTAGCAGTTATATTTGTGAAAATTATTATATCATCAATAAAGTCATTAATACAATAGCTGAAGGTTTAGTACATGCCCATTTTTGTTTAGAGATGGGAGATACACTAAAAAAATGTGTTGTGAGTGCCAAATGTCGTTTACATAGGCATAGTAAAACATAGAAGGAATAGGGAAAAAAAGGCCTTTGGCCTAAAAAAAAACAGGGAGATCTTACCAGCAAAGTATTTTGGCATAAGACCAACATAAGGCTCCAGGCATACTAGGTGTGCAACACCCTAGTCATTCACTGTTATTCTGTTAGGTAACTGTAGATATAGATCCTAGTTTCTGTATAGGTCCTATGTCAAAGTCTGGGTACTGTGTAGATTTTTTGTTTCAATCCTCAATAGGCTATATAAAAGATTGCTAATATATTTATGTATTAAAATATTTTATAAACTGGAGATGAGGTAGTCTATATTTGAAATATTTTGAAGTTAAAGTAGATGATAGATAGATGATAGATAGATAGACGATAGATAGATGATAGATAGATAGATAGATAGATAGATAGATAGATAGATAGATAGATAGATAGATAGATAGATAGATAGATAGATATTAATACTGGAGAAATAGTGCAGGGTTAAAGCACTTGCCCTTAATGTGACCTAGTAACATACAACATATCTTCTCCATGAATTACCAGAAGCTGCTTGTTACCATACTTTTTATTTTTTTCACTTTCTTTCTTCTCTTTCTTTTACCTTTTTTATTTTTATTATCTTTGAAATAAATTTGCTCTCACTTATCTGGAAATAAATGTATTATGGTAAACTATGTGATGCTTTTTTATAATTTTTGTAATTACTTTTATATATTTATTTATTTTTATTAATAATTTTATTTTGACCAAAGTGGATTACAAATCATTCACAGTTGTATTTTAGGTACATAGTGACATTGAATCAGGGGCATTCCCACCACCAACGTTGGCCTCCTTCCACCCCTGTTCCCAGCATGCATCCCATATCAACTCTCCTTTGCCCCCCAGGGCTGCTACTATAAGTGGTTTCTTCTGTGTCTAGCTTGTTGTAGATTGGGTATAGATTCTGTTGTGGTTGGCTTTGGATTTGGTGTTTATGTCTGATTATTTTTTATTTCTACTCAATGTTCATATGACTGTTTGGTCTTGGTGCCCTCCATTTTTCCCCCTCAATTTGTGAGGCAGCTTTTTATTTAAATAAAAATAATGTAAAGAAAAAGAGCCCTCAAACTACTCATGTTTAATCTCAACTACCTTCCCAGAAACAAAGAACAAGAGCTCTATAACTAATTTTTATGAATAAAATAGAAATAATAAAAATGAAATAATTTTCTATAATTTATGCTATAAAATGTAAATATATATTAGTTATGTTTATCATGTATTAAAAAGTTAATACAAAATAAGTTGCTCCTAGATTTTAGAAGAACATAATAATGATATACACAAACTTCACTAATAGTTATGATGATGTAATTGCAGTTCAGAGTTCAAATTAACTGATACTACTTGAATTAATGCTACTCTTTAGATATTGGAGAAATCTAAAAGCAAATTGAAATTTCATCAGTTTTTACATGTCAGTGATATTTTAGGTGTATTTACCAGATTTTACAGTTTGAACCGTTAGAACAAACTTATATTCTGTTATCCTAAAATCCAGGTTTTATTTTTATGTTTACATGCATTTCCTAATACTGTGTATTTTATAAACACACATATATAATTTAATTATAACTTAAGAATTTGTGGAAAAGTTGTTATACACTAGAGAGGTACTATCACCTCAGGATATATAATTATAATGTAACATAATAATATAATATGATGTGATACATTTTATGTGATGTGATGTAATTTAATGTAATATAATTAATATAAATAATGTAATGTAATATAATACAATATCATAAAGAACTATTTAGAAAATTACTACAAATATAGTGTCACCATATAAACATACATTTGTTGCAGAATTAGATGTATGCTTTGTATGATGCCAGGTTGACCCACAAACAAACAAGAAAATTGCACTTTCTATATAGAAGCATATACATTAAATCAAAGGATTTATTATAACAGATATTGTAGCTATCAAAAATATAGAATATTTAGATTTTAATTTAATATAATTTGTTCTAAAAGTTAAAATTATTTTCTCAGATCATATTTGATCAAAGAGTGACCAGAGGAATACATTTTACCTTAACTCTTATTTAGGATATTTTCAATGCATCTTGTGTTTTTACTAACTTAAGATTAAGTCAGTTACTCTAAAAATTTGTATTTTATTTTCACTAAACAAGTAAATACACATATTTCAAAAAACATTATCGCCAATATCACCATTGATGGTGGAAAGATTGCACTGGTGAAGGAAGGTGTTCTTTTTCATGACTGAAACCCAACTACAAATATGTTTGTAATCATGGTGCTTAGATATAGAGATTAATTTTAAAAACCAGATCATTTACATACAAGAAATACACTTTGTGAGTGGATCACTCGGCCATAAAATGGGCATTACATTATTTTTTCCAAAAAAGAATTATAAAACAATTTGGAATCTGAGTAATGAACCATCAATGACCTGAGTATTTAACTTGCAATTACCTGTACACTTGGACCCATCAATGACCAGACAAGTAACCATAAATAAATGAGTACTGAACCATCAAGCCAATATTGGTCCCTCTGTTCCAAATATAAGTAACACATGTACATATTTAAACATTTAGCATGTGTACATAACTTATTCCTAAATTTATTGCCATTTAATACTTCAACTCAAATTTAGAAAATTATATAATTTTATTTGTACATATTTTTCTTCTTAGATATCTCAAAGGTTCAAGTCCCAAGTACTATATTGGTTCCCTAAAAAGTCATAAAAAATAAAACATATAATATTGGAGAATGAATCATTATATACTGAACACTTTTCTTAAGATAGTCTCATGAAGGCCAGAATATAAACCTGGAAAATAAAGATGCTGAGATGAATCTACTACTGTTTAGCTTCAATTTACTTACCAGTTGTGAATACTTTATTAATCTTACCCAAGCCCTCTACCTCATTTATCTTTAATAGACCATTTTTTATTCATTTGATGTAGTTTCAATTTCCAATAGTGCATCAAAGTCAATAAAAGAAACGGACATACTCTGCCTAGTTTTAAATCTCTAGAGATTTTTTACAAATCATTAACCAAGGTGAGCAGCTTACCACTACTTCCACAACTGCTTTTACCTAATGAGACTTGCTTAATATCCATCCAAAGGATGCTTTCTATCATAATGATAAGTATCACTTCTAACTGTATATCATACCATAGGAAACCACATTTTCATTGACCACAGCCACCTCAAAATCACATTTACTTCCTTGCTTTTTTCCTTGAACAGTAGTTTATTATAGACTAACATGTTAGCATTTTGAGCAGTGAAAGTTCAGACATACAGTTCTATATAAAACTAAATGTAGTCATTTTAAGGATGAGAACATATTTATGTTGTATAACAATTGTAACAAAATTGGGATAATTTTCTTTTGCTACACAGAATAATATTATGAAAAAAAGCAGTACAGAAAAATCAAATCATCAAAATTAAAGCTCCAAGAATTTATAGGAAAAGTTACTTGCATATAAAAATTTGATTTTTTTACATTTTTTTCTTCTAGTGTTTGGATCACATCCGTGAATGGGGTTACTTTTGATACTATATTCAGTAATCAACCATGATGGCCTCAGAAATCCAGATGAGATCTTAGGATCAAGCTCAGATCAGCCATGTTTAAAAGGCAAGTAATGTACTAATACTCTGGCCATTTATTTTTTTATCTCTACAGTGGATGCAAATATACCTCAAAGTAATTTGGAGTTATCATATATGCAATCATATAAATTTACAATTCTGTGAAGTAGTACATTCCATCATTTTGTACTGTGATTTTTAAAAAGTAAATGAGTCAATATAGAATATGTTGATTTGGGGCTTAAGAGAGAGTACAGCAGATACAGTGCTTGCCTTGCAGGTAGCTGAGTTCATTTGCTGGCACCATATACCATTCCCCAAAACAATGTCAGGAGTGATCTCTGAGAGCAGAGCCAGGAGGAACCTATTCTGTCCAAAACATTTACCCTCACTCACCGTTCCACACATATGTGCACATGCAAATACACACATCAGAAAAGTATATGTTGATTCTTTTTTTTTAATGTGGGCAAAGTGAATTACAAATCTTTCACAGTGATATTCAAGGCACATAGTAATAGTGAATGAGGGGCATTCCCACCACCAGTGTTGTCCGCCCTCCAGCCCTGTTCCCAGCATGCATCTCACTTCCCTCTGCTCTACCCCCCTTCTTAAAGGAAACATTACAGGTGACTAAGAAAAGCAAATATCTTTTATTTTTTGCCTTAGTAATGCTATTCTTATAGGTTTGTTTATATATTAAGTTTTGGATGACAGCAATAGTTCTTAAAGCTTATACCTGCTCTGTGCTCGGGGATTAATCCTAGTGGTGTTTAAGAAACCATATAATGTCAACTTCAAATGCAATTAGTTCAAGTGACTTAGCCCCAAATCTCTTTCCAACTCTATTCTTATGAGTTTAAGTAAATATTATTTGAAGAACACTAATATATATCTGCATTTTTAAAATAGCTCTTCTTTTAGCATCTAGAACTTGGGCAGCACATCTAAATAGCTTTCATAAATAGAATGTCAATAGTTGTTTTTAAACTAATTGCATCAGTAGTAAAAGGAAAAATGTTAGAATAACAATGTATTTAGGATAATTCCAGACCTACTAAATTAAAAGCTGTGTTTATGTAAAGTGCTCATCATTTTCCATATTATTAGCTTTTTTTTGGGGGGGGCACACCTGGTGACGCTCAGGGGTTACTCCTGGCTATGAGCTCAGAAATCGCGCCTGGCTTGGGGGACCATATGGGACACTGGGGGAATCAAACCTAAGTCTGTCCTAGGCTAGCACAGGCAAGGCAGGCTAAGGTGCCTACCTTACCTCTAGCGCCACCATGCCAGCCCCATATTATTAGCTTTTAATTATTATATAATTTAAGAACATTGGTTTAGGTAAAAGCTTGCATGCTTCCCGTAAAGAATGAATATCTTAGTTATGTCCCTTATAGTCTTTAGAGTAGTATTAGACATTTTTTTTTCTTGAGTGAACATAGCACTATCTCAGTATGAATTTTAGGGCCTGGAGAGATAGCACAGCGGTGTTTGCCTTGCAAGCAGCCGATCCAGGACCAAAGGTGGTTGGTTCGAGTCCCGGTGTCTCATATGGTCCCCCGTGCCTGCCAGGAGCTATTTCTGAGCAGACAGCCAGGAGTAACCCCTGAACAACGCTGAGTGTGGCCCCAAAACCAAAAAAAAAAAAAAAAAAAAAAAGTTCAGTATGAATTTTAAAAATAAAAACTATATGTTGAAGTATAGTCACAGAATTAACAACTCATTTAAAAATCATCATTTTTTTTTGTAAATAGCTTTTTTCCATCTCCTGGTTGACTTTAATTAGAATCTTATAATTTACCAATGTGGAAGCCAGAGAGATAGCATGGAGGTAAGGCATTTGCCTTGCATGCAGAAGGACGATAGTTTGAATCCCGGCATCCCATATAGTCCCCCTAAGCCTGCAGGAGTGATTTCTGAGCTCATAGCCAGGAGTAACACCTGAGCACTGCTGGGTGTAACCCAAAAACAACAACAACAACAAACAAACAAACAAACAAACAAAAAAAGAATTTACCAGTGGGGGAGGCTTACCACTGGGGCTAGATTAGGGATCAGAGAGGGATCAGAGAGTTCAGTGAAACAGAAAAAGGACCACTACAATAATGATAGACGAAAGTGATCATTCAGGATGAGGACTGAGTGCTGGAATATGGTAAATTTTTACATATAATACCCTATCAGTAACAGTACTGTAAACTTCTATAACACAAAAGAAAAAAAAAAAGAATGTGCCTGTCATGGAGGCAGATTAGGAAACTGGAGAAAAACTGGGGACATTGATCGAAGATGTGGACACTGAAAAAAAGGTTGATATTGGAAAATTGTATACTTGTAACTCAATTATTAGAAACTGTAATTCACAGTGATTCAATAAATAATAAAACAATATCTATAATTTTTTCTTAAGCAAACAAATAGAAATCAATTTTCATATAATGGTACCAATGGCTTCTATTGGACCCCTGGATCATTTTAGCATTTCACAGAGGTCAATACCTCCCTCTTTATTAAGCTGATTTAGAGCCTTTAATTGGGAAGTAGAATCAATCTGCTGAGGTCATTATGTAAGGTTTTTGTCTGATCATCAATGCTTTTAGTTTACCTTAAAATATTGGGAAAATCTTAAATAAAACTCAAACATATCTAGGTCTAGTGTTTATGATTTTCAATATTATTAATCCTCAGGAACAAAAAGACTTTTCAGGCGGCTAAAAATAATTGTTTTCTTATAGTAGACACTATATGCTTTTTTAACAATGATGGCAAATTTGTAGTGAAATATTTTATTTACTAGAGTTATGCAAAGTTTCAGAAGAATTTTACAAATCTAAGACAATAAATGTTTCTTGTACACCAATATTCTATATAAGGTGTTACAAAAAGTAAATTTTATTTGAAATAAAGTTAGATAATAAACTATATATATATATATATCCAGAAGTGGAAATTTTTCTCTTATTTTATTGGCCCACTTTAAAATGCTTCCAAGCACATTTAGATTCATATTGCTCATGTAAGACGGTAATTTTTCCTTACGATCAAAACATTTATTTTGCTTAATTTTTAATTGATATTGAAATAAATATTGCTCTTATTAGTTTAAATTTATATCAGCATTGAAGTTACATTGGAGATTCCATAATATATTTTTGAACTATGTTTTTAATTTTTGAGCTATTCTTGCAAAAAATAAGAATAATATTTATAAAAATATTTATATTAATAATTTCTTTAAATGAATTGGCATATTAAAATATTTTTTAAATATGTAAATATTTAAAAAACACTAGAATATATCAGAGAGCATTATTGCTTGCTAATATAAAAATAGTGTATATATCCTATACATTATCAGTGTGTATATCAATTATCAAATAAACAAATCAAAATTTATTAGAAATAATATAGAAAACATGATCTGAAGTGCTTTATAAAGTATATATTCTGAATAAACATTTAAGATTGACTCAGTGTCAGCACCTAATAAGCCTAGGAACAAATATTTTTAATGCTGTAATAATTAGGAGAATTAGTGACTGATTTGATCCCTAATTCTTTGGCCTATGTGATTTCTTCATTAGTTCCAGAAATGTTCACTTCTACTTTATTTATTTATTTATTTATTTATTTATTTATTTATGTATTTATGTATTTATTTATTTATTTATTTTTGGTTTTTCGGGCCACACCCATTTCATGCTCAGGGGTTACTCCTGGCTAAGTGCTCAGAAATTGCCCCTGGCTTGGGAGGACTATATGGGACACCGGGAATCGAACAGCGTCCTTCCTTAGCTAGTGCTTTCAAAGCAGACACCTTACCTCTAGCGCCACCTCGCCGGCCCCGTTTTAGATTTATAAATACTAACTGCATGGTGCACGCAGCCTCGAGATACTTCAATATTTTATAGATGTGTCAGCTCAGCAGTATCATAGGAAATCTGATGGGAAAGCTACATAGTAATCTACCAAGTTCCGTGAGTTAAACAAGATCACAGAAGGCTCAAAGAGCAACTCCAGCCCTAAAACTTCCCGATACAATGGACTTTTGTAACACTATGGAGAAATACAATCATCACTTCAAACTGACTCTGTTGATCTAAGTTTTGATAATTCCATTTGCCTTTGTGTTATAACACACAATATGAAGAAAAATTGTTTGTGCCTGCTATGGAAGCAGGGTAAGGTGTTGGGTGGGAAATTGAGGATGCTAGTGAATATGCTACAGATGGATTGGTATTTGAACATGTAATGCCTGAAACAACTTTACTATGAACAAGTTGGTAGATTACAGTGTTATAAAAATAGAAATAAAATAAAATAAAACTATATATATGCATTAATATTAAAGCTTTAATTCTTTTCTCATTTTCAATAAAACAATATAATTGGAAAAATATATAACTTTCCAAGAAATTATGAAAAAGAATCTCACATAAAGTCATTTTTAAGCCATTTGAACCTCAGGGGTTACTCCTGGCTCTGTGCTAAGAAATTGCTCCTGGCTGGGAGGACCACATGGGACGCCAGGAGATCGAACTATGGTTTGTCCTGGGTCAGCCGCATGCAAGGCAAACGCCCTACCGCTGCGCTATCACTCTTGCCCCAGTAGCTTTATTTTTAATAAAACTTACATAACCAGAATTCAAAGTAGTGATTTGTGTGTGTAAAATATAATAGGTACTGTTAATAATAAAATTAAATACCAAGAAAAATTATTCTAGAGCAAATTCATTTAATTCTTATGACTCATTATAGGTGTAAGTGTGCAATTAATAAATAAGAAAATGCTATTCTAAAGTAGGTAGTTATAATTTTAAGTATAGTTTTTTTTCTAAATGTAATATTTTATTTGTCTTGGCATCAATTTAAACAGAATATCAAATACATAATTGAAAATTAAGTGTTAGTTAATATTGCTTACATGCAAAAATGCTAAACATATGAAAAATCTTTAGATGCCAAAATAAGAAGCACAAATGCAAAATGCATGTCTTACACATAATCTCAGTTTTGTTTATTCTAGATTGTATTATATAATTTAGTTAAAATGAATTAAAAAAATTTTTAACAAATAACTCACAAACTATGGTGGGGGGGAGTAAATTACTGTTTTCATAAACATCCATGTACTGAATTATCTTATCCATTTGACAGAGTATTTATTTCAGAGGTGATTCAAAAACTATTGTCATTTGGCATGTTTTTCACAAGGAATTCCTCAAGATTTTGTTGAGGCTGAATTTAGTACCATGTCCTTAGCATATGTTCTTTTGAAGAGCAGCTGTTCTACAGCTTTGTGAAGCACAAAGCATAAGACTAATATGGGATCTAAAGTAAGCACAGGGGTGGTCAAATGGTTGGTTATATGTCAATTAGAGCAGGTTGGGCATTCTTCCAGTCCACCAGATCTGTGGTGCCCATTTCCAAAGCTAGCATCAATATGAAACATGCCTCACTTAACAGCAATAGATGTTAGCTTTTTAAATTCTAGAAGTACTGAGTTCACAGAATCGAAGTTTGGCTAATAAAAACTGCTGTATTTGATAAATCAGACTTTTATTATTCTACATTATATAATCTATATTACCATATCAAGGGTTAATTTCATCAACAAAGACACTTAGAGAATCACAAACCCTGTTCCATATTCAGAATATTTAACTTGAAGTATTAACTTTTTACATCAATTTACTATGAATTTCATAGCATTTATTGCTGCTAAGATAATATAATATTTGGCAAATCATCTTTTTTTCAATATTCAATCAAAGTAAAAAATAGGTGTTTCCTTTCTAAACAAACCTTAGGAAGCTGAATAAAGTTGAATTATGAATATATCAAGTTATATTTTCATATATATCTACAAATAAAAACAGATATATACAGACATGTCTAATATACATACATAAGTATTTATCTGTATATATGTATTCACTGAAAGTTAACATAAAATTAACTTTTATTTTTAGAATTTAAATGGATAAAAATTGCAATATTTATTTTATAATTAAAGTACTTATTTTACTTATATCAGGTTTAAAACTATTCACCAACTTTGCAGGTTGATAATCTATTGAGATAGCTAATGAGTTGCCACATGGTGGCAACCCATTAGAATGTTCTCCATTATAGGAATAAGGGATTTGCTGATGAGGCAGTTTCACAACATTTTTTATCTAATCGAAAATTGGCTCCAATTAATATTTCCTCCAAGGCAAGAGAGATATTCCACTGAGACATATACCTTCTTTCACTCAAAGGTAATTATCAGGCTCCAGGAATGACTGGCTTAAGAAAATACTTGTGATTATATATAATGTATTGTGTGAAATCGGAAGACTGGACATTCCTATAGGTGCTACCAATACTGAAATTGGAAAACAATGTTCATATATTCCACTGGAATCATTTATTTATAATATGACTCATTTAAATATATAAAAACTATAGTCAGCCCTGGGTTATTTAATTATTTAATTGTAACTTGCTGATTTTTTCTTTCTTAAAAATGTACTAATTTTTGAAAATAAGTATAATAACATATAGTTTTATGAATGATTTGTGACCGGTTATAATATATAACTTTTGCATTTTAAATGTAATTTTAAATGCAAGTGCAGCTTTTATTTCTTAAAACTTTCAGTGTTGAATACTTTATTATTATAACTTGATTCCTAAAATTCTTTTCTGTGTAGAATCACTGGAAAGAGCCTTTGACCTACTGCTAGAGACACTAAAATAGATTTCTATATGGAGAGAAAATAGAAGGGAATACTTTCTATTCATACTCATCCTGAAAATGTTCCAGGTCAGTGACCCACACTGATAGGGTGTACATTAAACTCCACCTATCGTTTCATGATACATTTAATTTCTGGATACTAAATCTTAAAATGTTCCCTTGTAACCTAATACATTGTTTTCTCATTTTTCAAGGGGAAAGTAGATACCGTGCAATTCAAGCTCTTTGCACACAAAAATTGAAATATTGGACAATGTATATTGTTTAATGTTTTTGCCAATTTCCAAATGCTTATGTGGAAATAAATGTAATGTCAAATCTCAATTATGTACCATTTCTTATGAACACAAGAAAATAAAGTATTTTATCTTTATAAACTTGGTTAGCATTTAATAAAATATAGGCTAAAGAAAACAAAAAAGAATAAAACTAAGTTCTCTTTCTTCCTTTTAGATTATTCTTTATCAATCAGCATACATGTGTACTTTAAAAATTACATAGCAACACTTTAGTGAACAGTATGTATGGTAACAATAGAAAAGCTTTGTGTGTTTTAATTTATTATCTTTAATATTGGTGACATGGTGAAATAAGTATTTCAACTCTTTTGCCAACTTTAACGAGCACATTTTAAGAGATTAGTAACGCCTCTTCAACTCACCCAACTTCTTAACCCTGCTCTTACAGAATCACTAGCACTTGACCTCTGTAAGATTTTAAGAAGAAAAACAAACTTCATAAAATTTAATCACATTTGTTGAAAGCTAGAAGGATGTTTTAATGCTTCTCCTAAGCCACAAAGTTCCATTACCTGAATCCTATCAACATAATCCTTTCTAAGAAAAAGAAGAATGAATTAAATGGAAAAGATTTGTAATTGAATTATCTTTATTCTCAGGGCCAATTAGAAACATTTTTTATCAGCACACCTAGATATAACCTTGACTGTTTCTAATTAGTTCATCGCTCGCATAATAAGAAATGCAGGGACATTTTTACAGGGTTGTAAATTGAGAAGAGTTCATATTGTTGATAACATGTGTACTACCCATGTCTGAATAGGTAGGGAGAGAAGATGTACATTTATAACAAGGTGAAGTGTTATGACATAAAATATTTCCATTAGTAGTAAGGAAGGCCATTCCTCTGTGCAGAAAGAATCATAATTCTATTGCTGTCTTTGCTACATACTTACATTTCTTTAGAAAATATTATATTTAACAAGCTCATAGTTTCTCTTACATTTTCTTAAAACTATAAAGAGTCACTACATAACATTAAGTTACCTATAAAACATGTAAATATATAATTAAACAATTATACAATACTGGTCACAACTAATTTGAGGGATATATTTTCTATTAGTATCCAGGTGTTGGAAAGGTATATTCTAGATGTGACATTCAAAACATACACATTAAAAATGGAAGAGATTTTTTGACTGAAAACATTAGAATAAAAACAAACCAAATTTATAATGTTTTTGATATCACTGACAATTAGTATGCTAGCCATTGCTTTCTCACTAATAAATGTAGGTCAAAATATACCATATTTTCAACTCTTAGCATCTACGCAGTATAATCTTCATGATCTCTATTCTACATTTTTTCTGTTTTTAATTTCTTTAAAATAATTATCATAATGCAAGTAGAAATAAATATATAACAGTGAACTATGAGGATAGAATAGCAATTTATAATTTTCTTTACATTGTCTCTGCTTTTAGAGTAGCAAATAATTGCAAACTTTTTATTCCCTTTTAACTTATAAATTTCCATAATTTATAACCTAAATTTTACTCAATTTAATTTCTTTCCCCTAAGTATATTATTCTCTGGGTCACAGACTAAACAGGGACATTTCAGTTTCATATGTCTGCATAGTTTTTCTTTCTCCCTAGGGTCAAAGTGTGAACTTATATTTCATAAAAAACATACATGTCATAGTGCATGAAGGGATGACATCAAGATATTGTGTATGACCTACATCTCCCTAGAAGGAACATGCTCCAGTAAGGGACGATTTTTCTTAAATATAAATTACTAATAGTAAAAGATCCAGGACTTAGAGTCAAAGTCTCTCAGCTCTAATTCATAGGAACAAATAGCAAGTATCTGCATTCTACCCACACTTAACCTGGTCACTATGTTCAAGCACATCAGGTAAGAGTTAACTGATTTAGTGGCTAGTAGCATTAATTTATTTTTAACTAACTATTGAAATATAAATGACTTACAAAAAGTAACAAGTAATAAATGATGAAATTTTTAGAATTAGAAAAATCTCTAAAATAACAATGGGAAACTACTGGTAGTGTGCTGCAAAACTACATCTTCCGGGACTAATGCAACAGTAAAGCACATGGGGTATTGGCTTTGTACTTGGCCAACCAGGTTCAATCTCCAGCATCACTTATGGTTTTCTGAGTCTGTCAAGAATGATTGCTGAGTGCAGAGCCAGGAGGAAGCCCTGAGCATTGCCAGTATAGTCCCAAAATAGAGAAATAAATAAACTATATCTTCTAACTTTGTGATTTCCCTGGAAGTTATGTGTCATAAAGTTTTTTTTATCACTCAAGTAAGACATTTTTCACTATTAAATTGAAGATATAGCATATAATTTGATAACTATAAAATTCCCATTCCTCTTTATTTTATAAAAATTACCGTGTCATTTTGGCTAGCAAATATTTTATTTCCATTTTAAGTGAAAAACATCAGGTCAAATATAATATTAGCTTTTAAAATAGATTAAAATTTGTGAAGTTTGAGAACCAAATGTTCCAAACCGCTATCTTACATTAAATAAACACACATTTGTTGGACAACCATTATGATCCTGAAAGCAAAAATCTCTTAATTGTGATCTTATTTACTTAAATTTTTAAATGTAGGCATCTTCTATAGTTACAATCCAATCTCTAGCAATAAATAAAAGTTTTTTAATTTAGTAGAATAAAAATTTATTTCACATTCACTTAAAATCTATTCAGATTATTAATCTGATAATGCAGAACCAAAAGTATGTTAATGGAAATCTATGATTAAAGAAAAACAATTTAATATAGAAATTTTTACATGAACTTAAAGAAAAATAGTCTTTTACATGAACTTAAAGAAAAATAGTCTTTTACTAATAATTACAAAATCCGAGTTTTCAAAATTACTGTATTTTTGTCCATCTGTTGAAAAGTTTTGCTTAGAATTTAGTTCATTAAGAAGTAATATCATAAAAAAAGCAGAACTAAAACATGGAAAACATTTATAAAAATGTCAAATAAAATCTTTAACCATACTCAAATAATTTGTGTAGATCATATAATGTTTTGTTTAATTATAAAATGCCACCTTTCAGAAAGACTTGGGTTGGTCCTTTTTCAAAGTTTCTAAAAAATGACGTAACAAGAATGTTTTATTCCTTAACACAAAATATCAAAACAGCATGCTTCCATTTGTACTCAATTCCATTTCTGAAATGAACTATAACATTTAAAAATAATCAAATAACTCAGAAAACAATTTAAGATGCACATCTTCCATCAATTCTAATATCATTTTACTATCATCTATTTTATGTAAAATCATTGCCCAAATCTATATTTTTTCTGAGTTTTACATACATAAGTGTGACACTATTTTTTTTTCTACTGGCAAACAAGAATGAGAAAAAAATTCTTACTACAGTGAATCTTTCCTTGAGGTCAGATGCCATCTATCTGTAACTAAAATATAAAAGAAAACTACATAATTCTAACTAGTACAAGAAACAACCCCCAGACCATTCATCATTATCTCATTTTACATAATTATTTATATTTAATTATGTTTGAAGATTTACAATTCTTTTATTTTTTGCTTTTGCCATTAAAGTGAGTTCAACATTATTAATGTCAAACCAAACAAAAGAAAAAACATAATATTAAGAAGATGAAAAGTAAAAAAAAAAAGAAGAAGATGAAAAATACAGCACAGAAATTATATCTGGAGAAATCTTAAAACAAAGAGAAATGTAAAAGTTCAGATTTTAAATGCTAAATTATTTTATTACCAATATTTCTTTTATTAACTGAAGCTATGAAGTGGAGAGGTCTGGGTTAAAAGTAATGATTGTGCAGTACAAATCATACAGACTATTTTATATTTTACAAAAATTGACTACTTTTGTTTCAATAAGTAAGTTCTTTTCACTTAAAGGAAACTTTTGCAAATATGTAAATTTTATATCATAAAAGTGTTTCTTGAACCTGGTAGATTAATATGACCCCAAGTATTTTGGGGATACTTAATTTAAGCTCAAAATTCATGAAATATTTAAAATTTTACTTTGTAAAGAAGGAAAAATAAATGTCTCTGCTTTGGTGGAAGGTATTATGATCACTTTTCTTTAGCTTTCAGATGTCAAAGAATACATGGTTTTTCCATAGATATATTTTATTCCTTCAGAATGCAAGCTCTGATTTTAGATTTAGTCAGAAAAGAAATACACATAAATCTGTATGACCAGAAGAGAAAAGTAGATCATAAAAAGTCCACACACATCATAACCCTGCACATCTAACACAGAGATAAGGACAGTTGCAGATTATTATGGAATGGATTTCTTGATAATCTATGGTGAATCTATGATAAATTTCAAACTCTAAGAAATACAGCGATTCATTTTTTTAAAGAAACAAACCACCAACGCATAAATTTACCCTGAGATTTGTGTCACTAAGAAACCGAATAGTTCAAAGTCAAATATTATGTGACATGCTTTAGATTGCTCTTATGAAAGGCACTATAGAAATGTCACCCTATTATAACCTACTGTATTTAAGAATTAACTGCAGCAGCACAGCCAGGAGAGATGAATATAAACTGATGATCATCCCCATGTATTACTAACCAGCAGTTAATACAAAGCACGCTTTAGAAAAGAGTCTATAAGACAAAGAAATAAACACAATGTTAAAAGGAGTGCATTTAATATCAGGATTTCTTTTTCTTAATTCAAATAGACCCTTATACCATAGTATTTTCTCCTCAATAATAGGAGCTTTTCATTTAAATGATGCAATCAGTATGCCACAAGCGGGCTTTTTCTGTAGTGGGAGGAGTTAGCAGCTCCAACATTCAATTGACCTGTTTCCAAATAATCTACAGGAAAAAAATGAAGATTAAGTCCTCTAACAAGAGCAGTTTTCACAGCCTTGCGTACAAAGAGATGGATTCGGTAAAAAGATGAGAGGGCAAGCCGCATTGTGCTGGCCCACTTAAATCTTATTTCCAATTCACTAAATGTGTTATTTGACTTGGCAAGTGAGCTAGTATGTGTATTAGATCAGCAGGGAGCCTAATCAAGGAGATGCCAAGTTTACTGCAGCCCCTCTGAGCTGCATTAGCCTCAACTAGTGACCTTAAGCAAAGTGGGTGGTTGAACCCAAAAGAGAATAGCATTAACTTTTGCTTGAAGTTCAGCCTGATTTGAAGTCCCCTTTTGTGCTTTATCCCAATAGAAAGATAGTGAGAAAGACAGAGAGAGTGAGAGAGAGAGAAAGCAAAAAGCATTTAACGGAATTGAATCTAGTCTGCTCAGCACCATCCTCACACGCAAGGCTTCATAGAAGCTTGCTTCCATTAATGCTGACACATGCAAAAGAAATGAAAAGCATTAACTCAGCTGAGGCACTTGATTTTGCAGCTGCAGAACAATTCACTTTGTAACTCAGTAACTCAGATGGGTTTTTTTTCACCCAGATAAACTGATAATTTGCTAATTGATACAAAAATTATTTTCAAATATTAAATAAACTGCAAATAAAGCAAAAATCCCTAAATTATAAGGATACATAGTTTAATTTTGAGCATTTCTAAGTAGTAGTGGAGAATTTCCAAAGACCAGTTTTCCATGTATTCAGCCCTGAGTATATACACTTCTAGTTTCATATAGCAGACTGTAACTGAGAAATGTTATATTATATCACCTACAAGTAAAAGGAAAACGTTACATTAAAATTAAAATAATCAATTCCAGAATTACTCCATCTGCAGAGGCAATTGTTCTTAAGTTACTTTTCCATTTTAAAACTCACTCTTCTGATTTTATACTAAAAATTTTAATAGTAGCATCTTGTTTACTACAACCAAATTCTAACTAATTTCAAGATGATGGACTTAGAAATCTTTGTACAAAAAGGGTTGAATATCTAGAAAGTAAAATTATCAAAGTTTAAAACATTTTATATATTCTGTGTATTTCCTTGTAATATTTTTTTTCTACATAAAAAGTAAAGGAGGATGGAATAACATCCTTCATTTCCTACGATTGCTTGGTTCCCTCACGAAGTCTATCTGAAACATTAAGCCAAACAAACCTTCACCATCTTCTGAAAACTGGAAATTGCAATCTAACCCCCCCCCAAAAAAAATAGCACAGCACATTTCCCATAGACTCATCTTATTGAGTCTTCTTGTGATTTAAGCTATGGGGTAAATCTACAAAGCTCAAACTGGACATTTAACTAGATGCTTCAGGTTATGGAGCTAACTTAGTGAAACAATTTTTAAAAGCTCATAAAACGACTCATCAATTCATGTTTCCAGGTAGCATAATTGCTTTTGTGCCACATGTATTTGAAAAATAATAAAAGAAGTTGCTTAAAATAATCTTAATAATGTTTTAGAAGTAAGATGCTCAAATAGTTGGCATTGACATTGCCTTTCTTAACTCTGGAATTTCAAAACATTTTCCAAACATTAATTGCAATGGGACCCTTGTGAGGCTGATATTATCATACCTATTTTCCAGGATGATAAGCAGGGAGCACAGGGCCCATTTCTTGCATTGCCCCATGCCCTTCAGAGCTTGTCCAAGCTCAGAGCTCCCTTAAAAACCATTGGATCAGCTTCATGGGAGCACAGAGGAAAATGAGAAATGGGCTCTTGGAGATTTAAGGGATTTTGTAAGGTCGTGTG
Organism: Suncus etruscus; assembly: GCF_024139225.1. NCBI lineage: Eukaryota > Metazoa > Chordata > Mammalia > Eulipotyphla > Soricidae > Suncus > Suncus etruscus. The sequence continues at coordinate 148,699,260 of NC_064849.1, read as the reverse complement.
CAATTAAGCTGTAGCTAAAAGTCAAAGCCGAAAATCTAAGACCCTTATTCAGTGGTTAGATATATTTCCTCATTAAAGTAATACATGTGAAAGATTAGCCTTGCAGAATTCACAGAAAAGAAATAAAATCTGTTGCCACACATTTTTGAGTAACTTATTTAATACCCAAGTAAGACACATTTGATCTGATTAAAAGTAAATGGCAAATTTTCATAGGCAGCATATGTCAGGAACAAGCAAAGATTAGCAAGGAATTTCTACATTGACATTTGAAAATTATGAAAGAGAAGCAAACAGTCTAATTTGTAGTAGAGACTAGACTTTGCCCTGAGAATAGGTGATGTTCTAAAGATGTATACACAGAAAGTGGAATGAGGGGTTAAAAGTCACCCCAAACATGCTGCAAGGGCCTGTGGGCACCTCAACCTTTTTTCTTTAATTGGGAGAAGAAAAGCTTTTGACGAAAGACTAAGTTCCACAATGTAGGCCATTAGCCCAACTGGGAAATACTCTTGATTTGAACAGTTTGCAGCAGTTCTATTCTGAACTCTTTGTATAGATCCTCTTTCAATACTGGAACACATATTTTAAAGGAAAAAGGATATTTTACTAATTTTTTAATGAAGCTTTGACTGCAAGCAACACTTGGAGTTGGTAATCATCAGCTGATGCCTTTCCCTGTCTGCTCTGCAGGAATGAGGGCAGTTTCACAGCTGGTTGTCAGCACAGCTCTTATTACTAACACCAATTATTGATTTTTAAAAGGCCTACACTATTAGTACCCTGCTACATCTCTTCACACAATATATGTTTAAAAAATTCCTTTTAAAAAAAAAAAAACTGAGTCTAACCTTTCTATCATCCAGTTGCTTGTTCTCTTTACATTTAATCTTAAATCTTCACAGGAAAGCAAACCAGTTTTTTTTTTTTTCTTTAACTTCTGGGCTAATTTAGAAGCAGACATACTTTGCACATCTGATCTCTCTGGCAGGAATCTGGTTAGAAAAAGGCAAATAGTTGGTAGTATGGGGAGAATAGAAATACACAATTAGAAAATTTAAAATCTTCTATCCTCTTTTCCCTAGATTTATATATTTTGTCTCACGCTATGATCAATCCAATTATAAAGTCCACCTAGCATTGTTGTTGTTTTTTATTTCAATTTTTCATAGACTTCAGCAAAATTTGGACTTTTTCTCTTTGCAAGTTTTCAATACAGATTAATTTAAGAAATTCTTTCAAAGCAAACTATTTTCATTGTTGTCATTTTAATCATTTGTTTCTCCCAAATAAGTGGTCCTGAGTTTTCCTCTTTGGCAAAATTTTGTTGGTGCATTAGTATCCTAGAACTACTGTGGAAGTATCAGATTAGATAGTTTAAATATCCAGAATATATTGTCAAAATGTTTTGAAGATCAGAAATTTGAGATCAAAGGATTAGTCATTTTGGTTCCTTCTAGGACTTTTAAGAAAAATCTGTTCTGCATTTTTCTTAAGCCTCTAGTATTTACCTGACAATCTTTGGCTTTCCTTTGCTTACATACTTAATGTCTTAATGTCTGTTTTCAGATTCATATCGATTTCTGCCATATATGTGTCTGTATTCTAGTGTACCCATTTTATAGAAACTTGGCAATATTGAATCAGAGTCTATATTATTGACCTCAACTGGAACAACTGCCATGACTTTCCAAATAAAGCCACATTCTCAAGTACTCAGAATTTAAAAAAAAAAAATATATATATATATATATATATATATATACACACACACATGTATATGTGAAGGGACATATTTCAAACAAAAAACAATGTGTTTTGCTAAATGTATTTTATAGATATATCACTACTAAAAAATCAATAATATGAGTTACATAGAAGTGAAGAAAATTCATTCATTAATTGTCCTTCTCTTTGGATAGTTTATAGGTACTGGTAAAAACACAATATACTTCAATCCTTCAATGAGAATGATAAAAGTTTGTAAATCAGAAATAAAGTTCTTTAATATATATGTTAAATAAAAACCTATATCTACATTTTGATGACAAATTAAATGAGAAATTTCATATCAAAATGGAATGTGCACTTTTTTTGAGTAAATATTTGCACCACTGTGATAAAATTCTAAAGATTTGGGAGTTGTTTTACCTTCAAACTTTAGCCAAGAAGAGTAATATTTAGATAGAATATTAAAATTTATATTATGTGATTGATGGGGAGAGAGAAAATAGGTTGGGTTCAATTCCCGCAAAATATTCTCATAAATGTTTGAAGAAATTAAAATTAAAATTAAAATAACAGTAGATCTTTAAAAAATAATTTGTATGATTAACAATAAAATATCTTGAGTAAGAGTACAAATAAAGTCAAAAACTTTATTTATCCAAACATTACTAAGGTAGCTTAACTAAAAGGGAAATGGCTTATCTTGCTAAATACAACTTTCAAGTTGTAAAAATGAACAAATAAAGAGTATGATTCTGAAGTTTCTGCGACTAGCATAAAATAACTATGAAACATGATCAAAATAGAGTCTATCTTATCTGTTCTGGTGAGTTGGTGATTCTTAAAAGAATATTAAAAGAGGGCAATACAATTCATATGTTTATGCTTTATACAATTACTCTGAATTTTTATAAAATGATGTTACATTGATATTTGTATGGGCTGTGAAAATAATGATTAACGAATTAAAAATTTGAAGGCTAGAGAGATAGCCAATGAGATAATAAAGATAAGATGCATTCTGCCTACCCCAGATATATGGTACCTGAGCACTTCCAAGGATTACAGCAGAACATAAAGCCAGGAGTAGCTCTTGAGTTTTGGTGGATGGATATGACCCTAAAATACAGTAACTTTTATTGGGATGTGGGTGGTCATTTGAGCCATACCCAGCAGTGCTCAGGTCTTATTCTTAGGTATAAGATCAAGGATTATTCCTGACAGTGCTCAGGGGTCTTATAATGTGGTTAGAAGGGAACCTGGATTAGCTGCATCCCAAACAGTGCCTTAAGAACTGTACTATTTCTCTAGGTCCTTTAATAACATTTAGTATGCATTAGCCTCATGAATGACAAAATGTAAGACTAAATTATCTAATTCTCTCTTTATATATACACATATATAAAATTATCTAATTCTCTCTTTATATATAAATATATATACATAAAACATATACAATTCATTTTATACTAAATTTAGGTACATTATATCATTATTTTGATGGAAATCAAACAATGAATTACAATCCTTATATTGCAGACTCTGGAACTTGGCTTATATCAATAGCTTAATGAACATATTCAATGAATTAACATTACTCATAATATTATTATTTTTTATTTTTTAATATCTTTATTTAAAATGATTTTATTATTTATTAAATTAAATGTTAGGACTAAATTTTCAAATCATGCCTGTTTTTTTAACATAATACTATTGCTTTAGTGCTATATCGATTCTTTATTTCAGAAACAGCCAAGAAATTTAGTAGACTCTCAGGATCTTAATAGAACATTAGATAGTAACTTTCACAAATTAAGTTATTAAGTATATCTAATATTGTCACTGCAGGAGTTTTATTGTTTTAAGTAGGGTGTATTGAAAATTTAAGTTGATAGTCTGCCCAACTTACCAGAAAAATTATCCTAGTTAAGGTCATTAGTTAAGGTCATTAATAGGATTTTTTTTAATTATATGTTTTATTTCTTCAGAGCAAGTTATTGTCCTTAAACTCAATATACTGTGGGTCTGTTTCATTTTGATTCTGAGTTTTTGTTTTGGGGGCCAAACTGAGCTATGTTCAGAGTTTACTCCTGGCATTCTGCTCAGAGATCACTTTTGGTGAAACTCTTGGGACCTTATGTATAGTGCAAGGATCAATTGCTGTTTGGACAAATGCAACAGAAGCACCATACATGCCACTTTACTTTTGCAGCCCATGACAGGGCTTCTTAATTAAGAATAACACTTGATAAACACTTATCTATATAGATAGATATATTAAAACATATGTAGTATAATAAATGATTATACTATTACGAATAGTATAATTCAGTTTCATGTTTCTATTCATTTAAAAATTAAGACATGGGGAGTCTAGCAGGAAGAGGTTTGGCAGGCCCACACCATGCCGGAGGCCTGCTTGGCCAGGCCTAGGGGGGGGTGCGGGATTTGGGTAACCCCAGCACCCCTCTGCCGCCTTGCTCCAGATCTCCAGGGCTTCCCCGGGCCACACCCCTGGGCAAGCCGAAGACATTTACAAAACATCCAAGGTTGTATATAACATCACCCGGAGGCATTCCTGTACCAGGGAAGACCCTACAGCTGCTCAGACATCGATCTACTCAAAAGAGACATCCCTTAACACTGAGAAGACAACAAGAACAATGACCTGTTTACTGGACAGGGCTTGCTGTATTGCCCCTTTATGGTGAGGTTTGTCTATAACATCACCTGGAAGCAATCCTCTACCAGGGAAGACCCTACCACTGCTTAGACATCGTCCTGCTCAAAAGAGACTTCCCTTAACACTGAGAAGACTTAACAACAACAACCTGCTTACAGGACAGGGCTTCCTGCATTCCCCTTTCATGGTGAGGTGAAACGAAAAGGCACTCCACATCATGACTTCAATGTAGGACATGCAGATTCCAGAATCTTTAATACAGAAACATGAGACCAACAACAGAGACTGTGTGATAAGTGTGTTGGCGCTACGGACAATGTCTTGGAGCGAACGATAACTTTCCTGAGGCCTAGAGCTGGTCTTATGCCAGGAAACTTCAGGGGTAGGATCTCTTTGTATTTAGGCCAAGGCTATTCCTTTCCATGCCTCTCATATTTTGGTGGGCCTATGCAAACAACAATTGCCACTCTAACACCGTTTTTACTGTGCTCCTTTGACTCTAATCCTTAAAACACACCCACTTAAAATTCGAGGTTAACTTAAGCTAATATGCATGTACATGGAAATGTAAAAAATACTGGGGCCGGGCGGTGGCGCTGGAGGTAAGGTGCCTGCCTTGCCTGCGCTAGCCTAGGACGGACCGCGGTTCGATCCCCCGGCGTCCCATATGGTCCCCCAAGAAGCCAGGAGCAACTTCTGAGCGCATAGCCAGGAGTAACCCCTGAGCGTCACAGGGTGTGGCCCAAAAACCAAAAAAAAAAAAAAAAAAAAAAAAAAAAATACTATGCCTCTAATGTTTAAGGAGTTACGTAAGTTTGATGGCTTTAGATTGCCTTGTGTGCTGTTAAGAAATATTATAATGTGCTACAATCTGGGGACTTGAGGGAAAAAGTAATTGCACATGGATTCTGTTTTATTTATCTTAACTTTCTTTGGTGAAAATTCAAAGTTAAGATATCAGCAAGGGGACTTCTTCTGATAATTATGTTATGGGTGATTGTCCTTCCACTGTAACTTTACCTTATCCTCTTTCTTTGCATCTTTTGTTGTCATAATTCATAATAAAAATTATAAAAAAAATAAAAATAAAAAAATAAAAATTAAGACATAAGGTTTGATTGCATTTGCATTTTATCAACACAGATGTGTAACTTTTAGTGGTTTATAACACTTAGTGATTCACAATAAGAAATAAAGATTTACCCAAAAATGAAAAAACTTCACATTTAACTATTTAATATCACTTTCTTTCCTTTTATTTTCTCTCTAAGGTAACAATATGTTTTATACCTCTCAGATTCATCATGTAAGTGCTCCTTCTGCTATACTAAATTTAGAATTTTTTTCTACATGTAACCTATTAAAATATCTACATTTTTAAAGAAAGTTAAAATGCCTACCAATAGATAGGCAGATGAAAAAATTATGTACCATTTAATTTTAATTTGAAATGTTTGAGATAATTATAAATTCACAAGTAGTGAGAAGAAGTAATTTAGTGCTATATATACTCTACCAATGATCAATAATAGTAACTTAGTGCAGGTTTAATTTTGATACAGCCAACCAATCTTATTCAGCTAGTTATATTTGTACCTGAAATATATATATATATATATATATATATATATATATAATTCCTATTTCTTTCAACAGTGACTTTTAATTTGAACATTTATTTACTTATCTTTATTTAAATCACTATTTTATTTTAATTTTTTGGATTATAAGCCACACCTGGCAGTATTCAGGGGTTACCCTGGTACTGCTCTCATAAATTGTTCCCAGCCGGCTCAGGGGACCATATGAGATACTGGGGACTGAACCTGAGTTTGTCCCTGGTTTTCTGTGTGCAACATAAAAAGCCTACTGCTTTACTATCACTCTGGCCCCCAAATATTTACTTATCTTTTTGGTACCTAACAGCAGGTATTGTTCCTAAAAAATAACAGTACTAAAATTGATTTTACTTCAGAATCATAATACATACATTGTATATTGTATGCCTAGTTAAATATTACTACAAAGTTACTAGAAAAGATTAATTATTATTACCACAATTGAATAAAGCAGTTTAAAGGGAAGTATTGATGATTTTTTTTTGTTATGAATGTACAGCTTAGTTTTAAATCAAAGTTTTAAAAGAGGTTAAGAAATATGATTCCGTTGCTTTGTTTTAGGGCATTGGCTCATTAAGATTAATAGAACAGGCTCTAGTTTGAAAAAGGCTCAAATGTATAATGATTTCACTTTCATTTTCTTTTATCTCATCTACTTCAACAAATAAAAGTACCTTGATAAAATAAGACTAATGAGCATGGCAGATGCTTATAAAATATAATACTTCCCAGGGCATAATATCTTTTTTACCTAAATTAAGACAAAAAGAAAAAGTTTTTCTTATCTTTCTTGCTTGTGTATATGCTCAGTTAAAACTAAAAAGTCTACTTTTGAATACATCTATGTATAAAGTATTTTCTGAGCCTGACTCCTTAGTTTGTATAGTTCTAATCTTAGATTACACACATAAGTAGCCACAAGTAGTATTATATTACACACATAAAGTAAACATAATACAACTGTCTTTATTTTTAATTTGCAATCACTGACTCATTAAAACTTAGAAATAGCATTTTTTGCTGATCATCTCATCATCTATTTCTGGGTAGTTTCTCAAAGAATAGTTAAAAGTTCAGTTTTCTGGCGTTATAGTTTGATACACTGTATAAAAAGCCATTTTCTAATAAGTATCCAGCTTTCTACTGAACCAGAGAGCAGAAGCTCTTTCCAGCACGCGTTTTGAAACAAGGGTACAATGTATGTTCAAAGACAATGCAGTACAGTTTGCATAGAAATGGTGTCAGAAATCAGTAAAGAACTGATAATCAATGTCATGCCTATGATTTTTAAAAACAAACCGAAAAAAAACAAGGGGAGCTTAATCTGACCCACAAAATGAGACATCTGCAAACTGCTACAGCAAATTGTGTAATGAACAGCATCTCCAGGGCCTCATCATGTAATTCAAAGCTGTTTTTGGCTTTCTTTCATTTTGGTTTGAAGACAGATTGTTTTACAAGGTACATCATCCTTCAGGGAATAGCAATTTCCTCCTCTCCCACCGCCCACAACAACACAAATGTAACTTTTTAAGCTGTTTATCTTTGATCAAAATCATATTACTTAGCACACCAAGTAAATAACCCAGCGATTTGCCATAGAAATTATTGCTTCCTGTGATTATTTTTAGTGTTTGATATAAAAACATATACTGGTCAATTGGTAATGAGAACTGATAACCCTGCCATTTGTTTTTTATTTTTATAATGATCTCACAAAAACATTTTGAAATATGAGCTGCTCTTTAATGTAGTGGATAAACTACTATGCTGCCAGGAATTATACTCAACTTCCTGACTCAATAGTCATGGGAAGTCAAATAACAACCGTAACCCACACACATAATGCAGGAAATGATACAGAATGTATATTACAATTCTGTGGTAATGTGTTTACCAAGAAAGGGCATTTTAGCATTGCTGAGACACCAGAAATCTTAAATCAACAACATCCAAACTATGGAAGTGATGATATGTTATTATTCTCAATAGTAAAGTACTTTTCTAATTTGATTGTTTTACAGCCTCTTATGAAATAATGATTTTATTTAAAATGCTACACTTAAATATAGGAAATGTTTAAATACATTTTTATTCTTTATAGCTTTTCAAAATTCTTTATAGTCAGACATGTATAGTCTCAATACTTCCATTATTCTTAAATACATGTATTCATTTTTTGTTGACTTTACTTTGCAAAGAACATCATATATAGTAAAGTCATCAACATAATTATTTTATTTTGAACTTATTCTACTTAATATTAACATTAGTATCTTTGGGGTCAAAGACATAGTAAAGTGCTTGCCATGCATGTGTCAAATCCAGGTTTGATCCCCAGGAACCATATGATCCACCAGAACTTCCAGACTTTATCACTGAGCAGAGTCAGGGGTAACACCGAGCACCGCTGAGTATGATTCCACCCTTCAACAAACAACAACAAAAATAAACATTATTGTCTGTTCTTATTACCATTTTTTCTGTCCTCACAATATCCTGTGAATAATTTATTTTCCATTAAAATAACAAAATAATTGTTTTAGAAGGACATTGAATCTCAATTTTGGGATAGGATTACAAATTAGAAAGTATTTTCCCAAAGCGATAGCACAACAAGCTACTGTGTTTTCCGAGCATGAGACTAATCTGGCTTCAGTTTCTGGGATCCCATAAAGAGTGATCCCTAATCACAGTCAGGAGTAAGTTCTGAGCATGTCTGCAAGTGAAACCAAAACCAAAAATTAATCAAACAATAAACACCAAAAATTTAGGTAATGTAAGTTTAGTTTCTTTATTTTAAGAGGGAAATAGAGCCTCCAATAATTTCACATGTGTTGGGGGGTATAGATATAGAATAACCTCACTCTTTCATGGAATATAAGCAAAATAAAAGATAGAATAGTAATAATATTCAGAGAAAATAGAGATGAAGATCAAGAGGACCAGTCATGGTAGGAAGCTTGCAACAAAGAGTGGAGAGTACAGGTAGGGTAAAGAAGGATCAGTCCACTATGACAATAATAGTTGGAACATATCATTCTGGACAAGAACTGAGTGCTGAAAGGAGAGAAAGTAGTATGTATGGTTTTTCTTTATTAACAATAGTGCAAGCCAAAAAAAGGAAAAGAGGGGGGGGAGAAGGGAGGGAGAGAGAGAGAGAAAGAGAGAGAGATAGAGAGAGAGACAGAGAGAGACAGAGAGAGAGAAAGAGAGAGTAAAATGCTTTCCTCAGAAACAGGAGGTGGAGTAGGCCATTGGTGGGGACTTGGGTGTCAGGAAATATTCACTGGTGAAGGGTGGTGTACATTCTATGACTGATGCTCAGTTATAAACACAATTTTGTAACCACATACTTAAAGAGAGTAATTATAAAAAGAGAATTTCTCATGGATCCTTTATGGGCTGGAGTGGTTGTGCAAGTGGTAAGGCGTCTGCGCCTTGTCCACACTAGCTTAGGACAGACGGCGATTGGGTCCTCTGGCATCCCATATAGTCTCCTGAGCCAGGAGTGATTTCTGAGCGCATAGCCAGGAGTAACCCCTAAGTATCATCGGGTGTGGCCCAAAATCCAAAACAAAACAAAACAAAAAATCTTTCTTTTAAATTTAAGTTTGATGTTTTGCACTGATTGTTTCTTATTCATAAAGAAGAGTGATTGCATAAATAATTCCAAAATAATGTTTCTGTGTTTTCATAAATAAATACAAAAATAATTATGGGGCCCGAGAGGTGGCGCTAGAGATAAGGTGTCGGCCTTGCAAGAGCTAGCCAAGGAAGGATCGTGGTTTGATCCCCCGGCGTCCCATATGGTCCCCCCAAACCAGGGGCAATTTCTGAGCGCTTAGCCTGAACATCAAACAGGTGTGGCCCAAAATACAAAAAAAAAAAAAAATAAAAAAGAGCAACTCAATTTTTTTTAAGAAACTAATTTCATATTAGTATTTATCACAGTAATTTTATGTTTGGGAATATAAACAATTATAAAATATTTCCTTTTATAATAAAAATAATTATATATTTATTCTAGATTGTAGTTAGCTATGAAAGTAAGGATGGTTGAAATAACTTTAAAAGTAAAATGAATTAAAACCACCACTGAGGTTAAACAATGAAAATAATGATTTTTGAGCTTATTTTCCCAAAGTTAGACCTTCTTAATTTCAGAGACAACTAAGCCAAATATTCATGGCAGAACACTGAATGTGGTTGCACTGACAGCTGCAAAATTTTCCTTAGCTGGTATTGGAGTGTAATATTTTGCATCTGTTAAACAATATGAGAAAGAAACCAATCTCTCCAAATAGGAAGTTGATTATTAAACCAGTTACATATATTATTTACTCAAACTGAATGTCAAGACATTTTTGTCTTATTATATGGGTATGGGAATTGAGACCACACCTAGCAGTGCTAAAGTTCTACCCATGATTGTGTGCTTAGAAGTCACTCCTACTAGGTTTGGGGCACCAAATGCATGGCATGAATTGGAGTTGGTTGAATGCAAGGCAAATCTCTGCCTCCTGTCTTTTCTCTCCAGTTACAATTGTAAATGTGATTATTCATCTTACGTTAGTTATATTTGCCATATATAAATTGTTAAAAAGTTTTCCAACTCAGGGCAGATAACTTAAAGAAAATGGACATCACTATTGGTTCACATCAGCTCTTCAGTAACAGAGATCATTATCCACTATGATGATACCTCTAAAGTACCTAGACTAAGTCTAAAGTACCAGGACCAAATCTTGGATCACAGTAGTTGTTCAGTAAATATCTTATATATGATTTAATTATTCTATCACTTTTGTATTGTGTTCAGTGAAGAAACAGATTTTTTAAGTGTTAGGATTTGTTTTTAATAGATAGGCTTTTTAAAAAAATAAATTTTAAATTTAATTTAAAGGAATATATTTTGTGGGGAAGGACTTGAGACACACTTAATAAGACTCAGAATAATTCCTACGTCTATGTTTAGAAGTGATCCGAGGTGGTGTTTGAATTATATGTGGTATTGGGGATTGAACTTGGGTCAGCCATATGCAAAGCAAATGACTTACCGCCTGTACTGCCTCTTCAGACCTTGCATAGATGCTTTGTTTTGTGAGGGAGAAAGAGTGAGTAGGGCTACACCTTATGGTGCCCAGGGTCTGTGTGAATCAGACCCATTGTTATTATTCTGCCATCACTTGCTAATTTTGTGATCTTAGAAATAAACATCTGTGATTTGTTTTTCTTTCTGCACAATACAGGAATCATTAATATGTATATCTTACTTAAAAATGCTATAAATTTGGGTATTGAAAAGATTTTTAGGCTTAAAATGTGTATTCTGCTCCATTAATTGGGAATATTTATTGTTTTTGTTTATTTTGGGGAGAACCACACACAACAATGCTTGGAGTTTACTAATGGCTCGCTGCTCAAGGATCACTCTTAGAAGTTCTCAGGTATCATATATCATGCAGGAAATGAAACCTGGGTTGGCTACATACAAGGAATGTGCTCTATTCTATCCACTGTAATAAGTTTTCAGTTCAAAGATATTTCTTCTTTGATTAATAAATATACATATATAAAAGCAACATTGTATTTACTTGCTGAATTATAGGATATTTAAAATTTTAAAGAACAAAAGCATCTTAAAACATTTCTCAAGTTTTTAGTTGTTGGAATTAAAATGCTCATATTATTTCTTGCATAGTATACAACTGATTAAAATATACACTTATTACCAGCTTAAATAGCTTTCTCCACAGGCAGAATAGCTGTACAGATAAGCAGAATATGAAGAGAACAGTTACAGCTAAAGTTTATAAAGAACTTTATATTTTTGAGATAACATATTCTTCTTAAATGACAAAGTTTTGAAGAAAATAGAGAGTCAAAATATATTTCCAGTAAAAGAAAAATAAATCTAAATAAAAGTAGGGTTTCAATACAAAAGTCGTAGTTTTTGTTTATTAATTATATAATAACAATTATGCCTTTTGGGTTGTTAGTTTGAACTTATGCTAAAATATCTGAAATTGCAGTTGTATTCGTTTAAAAACATTCTTGGCATGTCAAAAGTGATAAGAAAGGACCTTGAGAGAGAATATGTATTTATCTAGGCCTTGACAGGTAATGGCTGCAAGGCAAGGAAAAACATTCAAAAAACCTGCTGATGACTTTGTAAATTATTTGATCTCTGTTCTTTCTCTCTCTTAATGAGGGATTAGCTGGAAATGGATCTATTACTAGAAACACTTAGAGCATGAATACAGTTCCTGACAACTTACATTTGATTTATTCAACAAACATACATACAGAAATAGCTTCCTAGCTTCATTTTCTTGCCATCATCTTACTTTGTTTCCAGCAAGGGCTATAATTTCTAATTTTCAGGAGTGTCCCAGGAAACAGAACAATATTGATAAAGAATAGCAAATGTAAATTAAAAATGACAATGTGTCATGTGAAAGTCTAGATGGCTCAGTAGAAAAACTTAACCTGCAATCTCAATAGCCATCTAATAAAAGACTTCAGCCTGTAAAATTATGTTTTTTTATTTGTTGCCTTAAGGGGACCAAATTGCTTTTAATTCAAGGTATCTTAGTAAATGTTTTCATTTCACCCCAAAACAAAGGATATAAAGAGTATTGTTTTATGCCAACTATGTAACCATGTTCTCTAATATAATTAATTAGCCTGGCAATTAGAATTTGGAATTCAAGTCTTTTTAGTTAGTTTCACAATTTTTATTGCAACCCAGTTACAGGTTTAATAATTAGGGATTCTCTTGGGCCAAGACTTTTAGTACCATGGTGATGCATTTTAAGAGTTAGTTGGGAAAATGGATTCAAATAGTACTAAAAACCCAATAGAAAAAGTTGAACGTAATATTTTCCCCTTATTTTTTATCTGGAACATTTGAAATAAAATTGTAGTCTATTCTCAAATGGGCATTCACCAGCTATTGGGCCGTATTCAGGCTGCCACCTGTTTTTGTATAGTTCCTAAGAGCCATTTACATAATTTTAAATGATTTACGAAAGAATATTTTGTGTGACATAAGAATTATATACAATTCAAATTTCCAGTGACAATAGTTCTAGTTTGATTGGAAAAGTCAGTATTGTTGATTATGTGTTATCTAGGGCCACTTTTGCACAACTGAAGCAAAAATGGGTTGCTGTGATGGATTCTTGGACCCACAAAGTCTAAAAAATGTACTATCTCAACCTTTACAGAAAAGGTAAATGTTTACCCTATTAAATTTCATGCACTAATCCTCCTGTAAAGCAAAAGCACTAGAGAGAATGCTTTCTTGCACAATCATCAAAGTCCAGACTACTTAAACAAAATTACACTATATTTTCAATCTCTTTTGTAATTTACTTTTAATTAAAAGATAATAAACATTTCCAAAATAGTTGTAAGACCAGTACAAAAGCTACACTGAAAAGGGAAAAATATTTTTGCAGCTCACAAGAGCAATATAGCCACTTCTACCCAAAGGACTTTCTTTGACTTTTGTGCCCAACTTTAACTAGATGTGTCCTGATTCCAACAACAAAAGAAAACAGAGTTGGCAAAAATCTGACTTTGCACCAGCTGCATGAATTTACTCTTGTGTCCCAGTGGTTCTCTGGATCAGCAGCTCTTTGATGTGAACAGAGTAACTAGATATCTTTCAATAAGGATCTGCTTCCACATAAGCATAGCTGTGTGGAGTTCACCAAATTCAGCAGGTCATTTCCTCCCCCACACACCAGCAATCATAATTTTTAAAGTCAAAATTACCGTTATTCTAAAACCTTGAACTGCACAATAAAAATGTAAATTATTTATTTTCATGTAATTGTGTACAGTATATATCTGTAAAGGTCTGGTTCCACTCTAGAAGGCCAGTCTTTGAAAATAAATTTGTCAATGTGTTGAAAAAAATTTTCTTCATTTTTATGGAATTGCTCCACAATAAGAGTGTTGTACATTATTTAAACTACACATAAGGTGAAAGAGTGATAGATAATGCAGTAGGTAGGGCATTTATCTTATTTAGTCTTATTTATCTAAGTTGGTTCCCCAAGACCACCAGGAATAATTCCTGAGCAGAGAACCATGTTAAACTCTGAATACCACTTAGTGTGCCTTTCATCACAAAAAAATGGTACATTTTAAATTTAGATTGTTATGTGATAATCATTTAAAATATGGTTCAAAATAAACACATTTTCATGTAAGATTAGATTATTTTGAATCTTCACATAAATAAACCTTAATCAATAATTTTTAGTTTTCACTCATTCCATTTCTTATTCTTTAAAATTGATTGATTTCTTGTGAGATGTCTCTGAGTTTTGCTTTGGGCCACTCACAACAGTGTTGGGATCTGTTGTTGATATGATTCAACCAGGTGGTTCGGGGTACATTAATTTTTAATTCTGATTAGCTGATTCACTAGAATGCTGGTGAAGAGAAATTCCAATCTAAAATTAGAATGCCATTGGAAAAAAAAAAACAGAACAAAATCATCCTTTACCTGAAAAGCAGATAGTCCTTGAAATGCCCTGCTATTTTACAAACATTAAAGAAATGAGGTGTAATTTGGAACCTAAAAAAAAATCATAGATATCAAACTATTTAAATATTTAAGATCTAAGTCAAAGCTTACATAATAGAAAAACTGTTCCCAGGTCAACAAATTTACAGCTGTTCAAACCTTTAATAAGAGAATTTTCTCACAACATGCAGAACAGAAGTTATGGGGAAAAAAAAGAGGAGTCTAAGCAAAAATTTAATTTATATAGCAAAACCCATAATTCCCTCCCCCAAATTGAGATCTGACAAATTGCATTATGTACAGTAGAGTGTTTCATTTTTACAAACCAAAAAAAAAAAAAACAAATTTACCAGGTAGTGTAGTAAATTTAAACACAGAATAAAATCTTAGTCTCTTTTTTCACAACAGCAGGCACAATTTTTTTCTATCATCATTATAAACTGTGATGAAACCTGGTTCATGGAGCCAGAAACAGGGATGAATATACTTGTCTTGCATGCTGTTTCACTATGATCCATGAGTTAATATGGCACTGCCAGAAGTGATCCCTGAAAGCAGTGCTAGAAGAAAGCTCTGAGCACTGACATGGGTAGCCAAATTTCCCAGGACCATATCTCCAATAATAATCTTAAAGATTAGAGTTTTGTCAAAATGCTACTAAAATTTATTTATGTATTTATTTAAAGTTTATTTATTTATTCATCCATTTACTTATTTATTATTAGCCTAGTTTCAGTCTATTCTAGAAAACCTCTATCACCAGATTTCCAGAACTTAGATTAAACCATGGCTAGTCCTCATGTACCAGGACTCACCCATCCTGGAGCAGAGGCTTGCCCAATTACCTTGCCTTCCTCGCTACCCTTCCGGACTATACCCCTGACTCTTGTTATTCTTCCTCCTCACCCACCCCCACTTGCAAAACATAGTTTTATAATCCTCTCAGTACCTCCAGACAGACTTTGCTGCCAGAAATTTGGTCTGCTTATATAAGAAAAATACTGGGGGTTTACAAAGAGGCTGAAGATGGGGACCTGAAAGGCCTCTGTGTTATCACACCCCTGCATTGCCCCATCCAGTCTCCCATTTATAGTCCCTTTCCCTGAAATTTCTTATCTGTTTATTCAGCAATGCCCTATACCATTTTGTGTGTGTGTGTGTGTGTGTGTGTGTGTGTATATATTTATATATACATATGTTATATGTATATATAATCTATTTTAAAATTAGTTTCTGTGAAATACAGCATGTGAACGATCAGATTCTGTTATTGGTATTTTGGAAGTTGAGAGGGACACCTGGCTGTGCTCAGGCTTTACTTCTGGTTCTGTGCTCAGAAATCACTCCTGGCAGGCTCAGGGGAATATATGGGAAAGTAGGGATCAAAAACTAGTCAATTGCATACAAGAGAAATTCCCTACCTTCTGTACTCTCCTTTGAGCCCCTGATTACTTGTATTTGAACTAGAAGGTATATTTTTCTGTTTGATGGTTGTCTAACTTTGAATAATATATTAAAACTTTTGAGTAATGTGTCATATAATTCTCTAAAGAGTATTGATTTGGTGTTTCTATTTGTATGTTGGCTTATTTTTATGTTCAGGACTGACCGTGCCCCAGGCTTACTCCAAGCTCTGTTAGGGTTCTGTAGGCCAAACACCATAAGCAGGAAACATACTACTAAATATTATTTCTGTAGGTCCAGGTTTGTGTTTAAGTTTATTTCTTTCAGAGATATAAATTAGCTTGGATTGAGAGAAATACTTATTTTCTACATTTTATTTGATATTTTTAAAATTCTACTTCTATTTTTTCCGCCTTTAGAGAAAATTTTTAAACTTGAATATTGACTTTGTTAGGGCCAATTTAGTGCACATATTACTAGTGTGGGACTTATCGCTAATTTATTTACTTTCTACAGATTCAATTCTTTTCTCATATTACTTAGGCTGGAAATATGTCTTAATCATTCTTAACTTTATCTGATTTTATCCTATTTTATCTGCTTTAATGGTACAAACATGTAAACATCACATAATCTGATATTTACTAGATGTCCAGCTTTCTATAAAGATCTAGAACAATGAAGGTATTTGTCTCAGTAATTGCAGTCTGTAATGTTGCTGTCCAATGTCTGAAACTAGTTGTCTCATGCATTTTCCCCCACCCCCAATTTTATGGTTGTTTATTACACCAGGGTGACTTTAGTTCTGGTTATTTTGACATTGCTTGAAGGATAAATTCTTTGCATGGTTCTTAATTACTTTATTTACTGGCATTTCATAGATCTTTTTCTATAAAAATGCTATTATATTGATATATGTTTTTGATGCTATAAGATGTTTGCATTGTTGGAATACACTTTGCCAAATCACATCTTTCTATTTTATATCTATTTACAGAGAAAATAAACATGGAAATTAAATTTTAGTGATACTTTGTTTCTTGTCAGAAAAAAATGTTATCTTTATGAATAAATTAGAATACGTGTAACCTAAACTTATGGAAACCATTTATACAGTAAAATAATGCTCTCCTCTAAATATTTTATAGATTTCCATATACTGTTTGAGGTGTCTCTCATTTTTGGGGGGGCACACTCTAATGTATTCAGTTCTTAGTCTTGGATCTGCACTCAGATATTACTCCTGATAAGCTCAAGGTTTCTTTGGGGGAATTGAACATGGGTCCACCTCATGCAAGACAGATGCCTTACCTTCTATATCCATTCACTGGCCCCCAGGACATTATTTCCAATGTTTTCCAATTATGAATAATAGCAAAGTATTTATATTGTCCTTTCTTTTGTATATAGGAATATCTTAGTATACATTACTTATAGGCCATCAACTCAAAGCGGTTATATCAATTTATGTATTTGCCAATAGAGCTTAAGTGTAAAAGTTATCTGTGTAATACTGATACTTGTAATAATTTACACTTTAACTTTTATAAAATCAGGGATGAGAAATATTATCTTTTTATTAAGAAGTTTTTACACTGTAGAACAAAATTGAGGTTCCTTTTTTATTTTTGTTTTCCATTATTTTATTCCAAACCTTTATATAATTTTCCTATACTTATATTTGAAACTATTTTACTAATTAGTAAAAATAAATTATTTATAACCACTGAACAATCGAAACAAATTATTTCATTCACTAATTTATGGTTATTTTTAAATTTTTGCTACTGTTATTAAAATTAGTTTTCATTTCAATAGTCTCTTTATTGAATTATCTCTTTTTTTCTTCTGATCTTCCCCAAACCCAAGAAATATGTTTTATTCAAGTGCCATAATGTTTTATTGATTATCAGAGTTTGTAAATTTTAGCTTTATTTCTCTATAAAGATAAATGTTTTCCTGTTCTTTAGACTCTCAATATTCTAACATCTCTTCTGACTAGTTATATAATATTTCCTTTATACCAAGTAATTTTTAATATTAGTATTACATTTTACCTGAACTTATGCACCAGACCCTATGTACCTGAATAACCATCAGATTACACAAATTCTAAATTCATTCTAAGATAAATGTAATCTACAAACACACACATCAAATGACAAAAGTACAGACGGTGGTTCTAACTGATATTCTGGGGAATTCTATAACTCCCTCTACCAGCTTCATTATTGGCTAAAATCATCTATTTATTTAAGGAAAACTGTTCACTGACAAGATGTATTATACTAGATTAGAAAGATCATTATATTTATTATTAAAAAATGTAAGTTAAGGATAAATGAGTAGAAGGGCATATGACATATTATTGAGGTATAGATGTAATATTTTAATGTACTGTTCAGCATTTCCAAATATTTATAAGCCTGGACCACTTTGAAATTTTTAATTTAGGAAATTGTCCACCTATCTTTTTGGGCCATAACTTGTAGAGCTCAGAGGATTATGCAGTGCAGAAATTAAACTCAGAGCACTCTAATGCAAAAGTTTTGCACTAGTTCTCTGAACTCTATACTTTTTGTAATATGTGGATAATTCATGATGAAAGTATCATTCATTAAGTAATTTCTTATTGATGATTAATCTGACTTTAAGGTCTTCCCAGCTTTAAATTTTAGGATGAGGGATGTTAAAGTGTTGTTAGTGTCTAATAGCATTGTTATTCCCTCTAATAATAGGCTACCAAGAGTTTTGAAAAAATCACCTCGGGGCGGGCGAGGTGCGCTAGAGGTAAGGTGTCTGCCTTGCAAGCACTAACCAAGGAAGGACCGCGGTCAAGAAAGGACCACGGTTCAATCCCCCAGCGTCCCATATGGTCCCCCCAAGCCAGGGGCAATTTCTGAGCGCTTAGCCAGGAGTAACCCCTGAGCATCAAATGGGTGTGGCCTCAAAAACCAAAAAAAAAAAAAAAAAAAAAAAAAAAGAAAAGAAAAAAAAATCACCTCAGTAACATAAACTCAATGTATCTGAATGAGGCTTGCTCTGAGTAAGACTTTCATTTGATCTCTGCTTGAGTGAAACTATTTTAGAAATGACGAATAACATAAAAAAAAAACTTAATAGTAATATTTCTTCTAGGTTTAATCACTTAGAAAATAAGAAATTATAAAGCTCTATGCAAGGAAATGTGGGTTAAACCAAACATACACATTTTAAAATGTGGTTTATATATTTAAATTAAACTAATACAAATTCAAAAAATACTTTTAGTAGAGAATATAGCTTGAATCTGAGGTCCTAGATTCAATCCCTATCACCTCATGGTTCCCTGAATATTGATGGGTGTAATCCCTATAAAAATAACAATTTTAATTAAAATAATTTAATTAGTTAGATATTTTAATTTAATTACATTACTTAACCCACTACGCTATATTTTGGCACAGATAGTGTTTTTGAGTAATCCCTAATTTTATTGAATTATTATATTGTCCATTGGAATTTATTTTGTCGAATATCAATCTGACATCCTTATTATATAGTGTGATATTTGTATAGCCCTTTTTCTGATATAATATCTAATTATTAACATTTGACTATAATAAATTCAGTAACTTTTATATTATTCTAGTTAATTATTAGTGCTTATTCTACTATAATATTTTCTGTAGTTTGTCAAATTTTATTGAAAACTGTTGCTGGTATAATTGTATATAATTTATGGATCAGTAGTAAACTAACAGTAATATTTAGTATTTAGTCTTTGAAATAATTGAAAGTCTAAATTTATTTAGTATTTTTGCTAAGTATAAATTATAACTATCTCCATAAAAATTTCACACATTTTATTATATTTAATCCATGCACCATTACTTCTATTAATCGAACATTTTCTCCCTACTGTTTCTGATTGACTTGATTAACTATATACAATATATATGAATTTTTAGTCTTAATATTTTAAGTAAGATATCCTGTTGACTAGCTTAGTAGACACAATATTTGTGTATAATTTGACTTTGCATATTTCTTGATTTCATATACTAGCTGATATTTGGAGAATTGCCAGCTATTTTTATTCTTGTAAATAGAATGTTTCCTGCAAAAAATGAATAGATTGTCTCACAAACTGAAAGTTGAAAAATCTAGTTCTTGTATTCTAGAGTAGAAATAGTGAAATGGTGAGCTCTTTGTCAATCTCTTATACTATCTGCCTCTTAAATCACAAAATACACATTTTTCTCCTTTGACAAATAAAATATTGACCTAAAATAAATTGCCAGCATCACATTGTTAACACATTCAGTTCAAAGTGCAAAATAACACTGAGAGACAGCTCTTGATATTAAATGATATGCCAACACTCTCAATATATAGTGATGGAATAGGAGTGTAATTTATATATTATATGTTTCTAAATATAAGGAGAACAACAAGAAATTCAAAGTTCTTCTGTGATCTACATTTTGAAGATTCTCATTTGGTTCTTTGGGAAGAACTTTGTTTCCACTATTTTTTAGCTTGGCTATTTTAAACCTGGAGTTTGTGCAGAATTCAAAGCTGTTCTTGTTTGTTTGTTTTGTTTTGTTGTTTGGTTTGGTTTTGGAGAAATACTTCTGGTACTTACTCCTGGCTCTTTACTCGGTGGTCACTACTATTGTTACTTAGAGCAATCATATGGAACCCTAGATATTGAACTCAGGTCCACCGTGTACAAGGCAGGCCCTACTTGCTTGTGACAGATATGTCCTTTTTATGTAAGATTAACTGCTAATAATTAGCTATATCTGAAAATATAAGGTTTTTAAAGCCAGAGCTTGTTATTTTGGCACATTTGTTTTTCAAAAACATATTAAGCATCTTATAAATATTTAAAATTTATTACCACAATTATTCTTTACTTCTGTCCTTACTCTTTAATCCAATGGCATCTAGAATAGAAAAATATTTGAAGAACTGTGATATTTTCATGCCCTGTATATCAGGTTTTTCCTAGTCCCCTCTATTTAACTGCATTCAACTCAGCATCATATTATTAATTTTTCTCTTATGTCACTTCATTTAACTGAAAAATATAATGGAGTGGTAACAATTTCAAATTTATCATGTAAATTTAAGACTTTATAATCAGCTAGATTTTTGATATCCACTATCAACACTTATCAATACTTCTTTTCTTATCTACTAGGTAATCACTAATATGCCAGTAAATGATGTCAATTCTTATATATTAAGTTGAATTTACTTTATAATTTTTGAGGAACCATGTTTTACATTACAATTAATGACACTTTCACACATACATTGCTACAATAGCAAAACCCATTTTCAGGGTGCCAGCTTATCTCTATCAACATTTCAATAGCTCTTCCCATTCTCAACTCTCCAGTTCCATTGCCTTTGCCATTTTGTTGTTCCCTTTACTGTGTATTTTATTTTTAGATATTCTTTTGTTTTAATAGTGCCTATTAATTAACACAAAATTTTTATTTTGTTTATTACCAGGGCTTTAATTATAAGTCTTAGAGTTTTTAACATATTCTCTTTCTGTTTTACTTCTATTTTTAGAGCATTGTGATTTGAGAGAATAGTTAGTATAGTTTCTATCATCTTGATTTTATGCAGGACTGTTTTGTGACCCAGCATGCAGCCTCTATAGGAGAATGTTCCGTGTGCACTAAGAATGTGCTTTCAATATTAAAGTTAATTTTAAATTACATAATTATTTAAAGTCATTTTATATGTATTATTTACTTTTAAAGTGTAGAGCTTATATCCAGAATTTTTATTTTTAATTAAAATGTATTGATTTATCATTGATTTATACTATGTATTAAAAATACCATTTCACATCCTTGTGTGTGAATAAGCCTCACTTTAAAATAATAAAAAGTAATATAAATGAAATAATAAGTATTTTTCTTATTAAAATTATGTGCTTGTCTATATCTACACAGATAGATATCTTTAATTTAAGATGAAAATAATTTAGTAGCAGCTTTCTACTTGTACACATAAATATGAGTCCATCAACATTAGGATACCACTGGGAAATTATGTGAATGAAAAACAAAAGAGCCAAAATATTTTTTAGTTTCCAATAGAATGAGATAGTGTATCTGATTTCTTTCAGCTGTAGTCTTATTTACCAATATTTTTTAATTTCATACCCAACAGAGGTTATGTTTAAATTTTAAATCAGGCAGTTCCTTCCTGACAATGAGTTTTTGGGATTTAATGAAATTGTTTGACTATATAATAAAACCAAGAGAGAGAATTTGAAGGTGTGACCTTTTTACTGGTCTTAAGCTGCTAACAGCATTACTACTAGGACCCATCTTGTGGACAAAGAAACAAAACCCTGATTAAAAAAAAAATTTACCTTGCTCCACTGCAGACCCAGAGAAGATGGCAAACCCTTTTGAGTGAAGTTCTAGTTGAACAAAAGCCAATAAAGGAATACCAAGGAAGATTGTCAACAAACACCAACTCTACCCTGGCAACCAATAGAACAATGGGACTTTTACCTATTGAGAAAGCTTCACAAAGAGCAGGTTAGGGGAAAATATGGTAAAAAAAAAAATTCTAACTTAGAACAAAGAGAAGTCACATGTGTACATTGCAAGACCATGCACATGGTGCTTGCATTCACATGTTGCCTTCATCTCCCTTCTTGAGAAGTGTACTTTTTATACTTTAACACTGGGAACTGTTTGAACTTCCCTGTTCTTCTCTGAAATTCTTTATTGATAGAAAGAGAATGGAGCTAAAAGATATGAGTAAAGTTTAGGACTGACTTTTCTTTTCTGCAAAGAGCAAAACCCACAATCCTATATTTTCCCATTGTTTTGAGGAGGGAGGTGGAAAGAGAGAAATTGATATTTTCTTCTTGAGATCTCTGATTGCCTCTTTTACACTTTACATAAGTCATGTGGGAATCTCCGTCTTTACCAATTTGATAATTTAGGTTTATGTTTTCCAAAAGTTTTAGTTAGTGTATCTAAACACACAGAGCACACCCACCACTTTTCCTGAAACACACTGCTTTCCATGTATCCCCTAAACACACAGAGCTCACACCTTTCTGTCCTCTAAAATGATATAAATCTCACTCTCACCTAAAATAAAGAAAATGGTGGCTCATGGATGGGTTGAATCTGTAAGCACTCTACATCATCATCATCTACATCTGGCTCCTGAACAGGGACCCGAGAACAGGGACTTCAACACTGGAACTAAAATGATGAATGGGGTAACAGGTTTTCCAGGGTACTGGGGAGATAACAAAATTGGGGAGTGGAGAAAGTTCATCTGACAATGGACCAAGGAGATCAACATGATTCTTTTCTGGTGCTCATCACCATGTTGGTACCCTTGTACCGGACTGAAAGTGCTGTGCCCTTTATTGGAGCATTAGTGTTCATGGGCCTCCTCCTTAGCTGCCTCACTATGAAGCATTTACCAACATTTCTCACACCAGACTGATTGTGCCACACACTTTATTGATTTGATTCTGCAGAACATGAGATCATATATCCTGGAAGCAGCTCCAATCCTGCCTTAAAACTCTCTCTGATAATAATATTTGATTCCCCAACAAGGGCACCTTAGACACCAAAATTTGCAAGGGGTTAAGGACAATGTTTACAAGGTACTTACTTACAAAAGGGATTCAGATCCTCCTTAATTTGGAATAACTTGTCATATTGTAAATTCCAACATCCAACTTTTGGATTATATTGCGAGAGAAGAGGATCCAACTGAAAATACCCCCTCAGCCCCGCCTTGTCCAAAACCCCCCAAAAGGAGAGAGATTATCTATTAAAATTCCCTGAGAGTGGAGGGCTGCTTTCCCAGTAGAAATGTGTTCTCAATCTATAGGTCTTCTCAAGACTAATAATTTACCACTCTCCACTGGCATCAAACTAGAGAGACTCCAATCTTCCCAATATAACCTAACCCCCAGTTATGCTTCCTCGTCAGATGAGGAAGGTGTATAAGAGTCAGCTACTCTTCAGCCGAATCAGAGTCTGAAAATGGCTCAATAGAATCACTCCCTTACCTGCCCCCATTGCTTCCCCATAGAGAATAAAATAGACATAATTCTTTGTGAAGGTTATGGATAAAACACTTATTGGACTATAAATGGTCTACTTCTCTTCTTCCCCATTCATCTGGAGAATAATAATAATAATAATAAATAAAATAATAAATAAAAAAATAAAATAAAAAAAAATAATAATAATCTGATGAAGACTTGAAAATGGACTTGCTTAGTCACTTTAAATAAAAAGCCTGTCTTGAATACAGGTAAGGTAGGGGTGGGGGAGGACGGAATTGGGGGACATAGTAAACATGATGCTTAACTATATGTTAAATATGTTAAATATATATAAATATATATTGTTAAAGATATTTAACAATAAAACATATTTTAAAAATAAAAAACGGGGGGGTGTTCTTTACATGACTGAAATCCAACCACAATCATGTTTGTAATCAAGATGTTTAAAGATATTAATTAATTTAAAAAGAAGAATAAAAAATAGGAAGACTTCTCACTGGGAAGAAAAAGCAGAAAAAAATGCCTGTGCTTCATATGACCTTCATGTCCATATCCAATGAACACTTTACAGGCTGGAGTGAAAGTGCACTTTGCCTCTCCCCCTCTAAAATCACCCCCACATGCCTTATCTCCAAGCCTAGGTGAACAAGTCTGAATCTGGATCACACATGACATAATCCAAACAAGAATGAGGGTGAAACACCTGTAGTTTGGCAGTCTTCTACCTAGTATGGAACCAAAGCTGCCTGCCAGAACTGCCAATTTTATTGTGTACAGGGACCACCCCTGTGTGGGGCAATAAACCCACCCAGTTTTACAATACAATTGCTCTTTTGGGGTAAATCCAAGTTGTAAAAACATACAAAGAAATTAGGGATAATCTTTGTTTTTGGTAAAATAATGTATGTCAACAATTGCCCCTTTTTGTTCAAAAAATTGTGGGGTACATAAGCTGTGTTCTATTTTTCTCTGCTAGAGGCAGGAATACCAGATCAGAATTTACAACAGTGGATATTTTGCATAGGTGCAGTAAAAGTTGGCTGTAATAGCATCAAAGTTTAAGCTGTATATATCATTCCCAAAACAATCAGCTTTTTCCATATCTTTGTCTTATACATCTCACGACACTTTTCATAGACTTCTCTGAACATAAACTTTAGAACCATTCTGCAGATACACTTAATTTGAAAATTCTTAAACTTTCTTACACTGAGCACTTAATACAAGTCTAGAACATTTGAGTTCCTTTTCATAAACTTCCTTAAACAAAAATCACAAGAACATTTCCACAGATATGTACACAGTTTGAAATAATTTTGCTAAAATATCCTTATAATGAGCACTGTTAATAAGTGTCTATAGTATCCAAGTTTCTTTGCCATCTACTTCTGTGGACAAAGAGATCAGAACATTTTTGCAGACATGATTTGAGAATAAGCTGCTACATAAGCTGCACAATACAACATCATAGCAATTGGGAATTATTCGCTAAAATAGCTGAGAACTTTTCAAATGAACATTATGCATTTCCATGAAATTGTGCAAACTAATATTAAAGCACTAAAGCTGGATACAAAATTTTCTGTTTGCAGTGGGGCATAAAACAAAACAAGAAGATACATACAGATAAAACACAATTTAACCAGCAATACAGTGATCGATGAAATAGGGTCAAGAGATTAGCCTAGGAGAAAGTTACAAGAGGTTCTGAAAGCAGCTTCTTCTCTGTTGGCCTTTGGCTGGCCTTCTGTGGTGGCTTCTAGGATATCCTCGATAAGCTGCTGCAGGTCTGGGGGCTGTGGTCCTGGGGAAAAACGCCACTGGTAGAGTAAAGAGACTATGAGTTGGCATCTGGAACGCTGCCCAGAGTCTTCACCATTTTTTCCCTTCACGCCTTCTTCTGGCATGCCTGAGGATGTCACCAGTGGTGGGGAAGCTGAATGAGGCCAGGGGATGAATGGACAGAACTTATATGGATTGGGATCACATCTGCTACCTTTCACTGGCATTCCACCAGATCCAGATACATTAGCAGCTTTAAGTCCTCTCTCTCCTTTCATAACATCAAACTCCACATCTCTCCATCACCAATGCTACATAGAAACTTCCTGGGATTGTTTATCTTGATATCTTTCCAGTGAACAAAGACATCTTCTTTGGTGTCATTTCTGTTGATAATCCATAAAACCATTCCAAACATTGAACCATTTGATAGTGCACAGGACTTGGATTGCCAGCACCTGCTTGTCTACCTGCTCAGTGCTTTGGGCCCCGGCTTATCTCTGATTGAGCCTTTTTAAGACTCTGATTCTGCAGAGACAGTATCTGATTCATTATTCTTGGTATATGAGGGTCTCTCTAGTATGGTGCTAATAGTAAATGATAAATTATCAGCCCTGGGAAGGCCTTTGGATTGAGAACTCATCACTACTAGGAAGGCTCTCTTCCCCTCTTGTGGCATATGTGCAGTAAATCTCTAGAAAGCCTGGCACATACAGACCAGACTGAGAAATGCAGGTATATGGACCAGAGAAATATGAAGCCATTCAGAACAGGAGTCATGTTTACCAATATTACAGTGAAAGGCATAGCACATTCAGTCCAGCTCGAGGGGGAAGTTAAGATGATAATGCACCGGAAGGTCAAGTCTCTTACAATCATTGTGGTTTTTCTCAGCTCCCTGGGTCCCAGGTTTCTGTTCAGGTTTCAATTGTAAAATCATTCCACTAACCTTATCTCCAAACCCAGGTGAATGAGTCTAAATCTGGATTGCACAGGAAATAATCCAAACCAGATTCAATGTAAAACATTGGTAGTCTGGCAATACATATTAGTCTTCTACCTAGTATGGAGACATGCCTGCCAGAACTGCCATTTTTATTGAGTACAGGGACCACCCCTGGGTGGAGCAGTAAGCCCACCCAATTTTACAATCTCTGTTACAATTTACATTGTAAATTGTAAATCTCTGTTACATTTTACAGTCTCAGTAAGACAATCTTTGTTTTGGGGTAAATCCAAGTTGTATACAAACATACAAAGAAACCAGGGATGATCTTTTTTTTTTTTTTTTAATAAAATAAGGTGTGACACAACATTGTCCCAGGAATTGCACGTGGTTGCTAAAACCTGCCTAAACCCATGTCAATATATACAATGAAAAATGTGGTTCAATGGTTCAAGACAAAACTCCATGCCTTAGGTTATTATGAGAAAAAATTGTAAGGGTTTGATTGACTTTTTATATGTTAATACGTGACAGTGATTAGATACAGAAAAGCAAGCAGCTTGCCTCTTGATGTTTTAACTAATGCCCATAAGACAGTTGAGGGTTTGAGAGATTAAACCAGATGCTTAATTTAAAGCAGTGGCTCTCAAATAGTGGGGCGTGCCGCCCAGGGTGGGTATGAGGCTCTGTAAAGGGAGGCGCGTTTGACCTCAGCAAACACTGTCATAACAAGCTAAACCCTGTATTTATGTTTCTGTATGTCTCTGGAGCTGAGAGTCGCTGTGTCCTGCTTCAAACTCCGCTTCAAAAAGCTATACATTGCAAAATGTGCTCATTGTAGCCATTAATACAGACATCACCTCTGATTAAAAAATAAGTTCAAATTATTTTATATATAAAAATATATATATTTTGCAGGTTAAAGTGTTTTTAATAAAGATACTATTTTCAGTCATGTGGGGGGCACAAAAATGTTTTCTTTTTCCTAGGGGGGCGTGACAGAAAATAATTGAGAAGCACTGATTTAAAGGAAGTTTTACAAAAACTTTTCAGGAATTCCTGAGCCATATGCAGAATGTATTGGGAAGTTGATAGATGCAATTCAGAGACAGGCTAACTAGAAAGATACTCAACACCTGCTGAAGCAATTGAGAATGCTGATGAGGATTGTCAGGGTATCTTACACACCATCAGAAAAAAGGAGGACATAATAGGTTACATAAAGATATGTCGGAATGTTGATTTTATTAAACATTAGATGCATGTGAATACTATTGAGGCCTATACAGTGCAGAGGCAAGCTCAGGATAAATGTTTTAGTTGCAGTCCATTAGGCCATCTTCTCAGGGAATGGAGGTCCCCTCCCAACTTTGCCCCTTTGAGATCACCAACTGAAACTTGTTTGAGGTGTGTCAAGGAAACCTTTGGGAAAGAGTTTGCCACCTTGCCTCTGGTAATTCCATCTTGAAAAACTGAAAAAGAGGTCTTCTGCAGGCCACACAATCTAAGGATAAATGGCTTAGTTTTAGTTGTAGTGAATTGGGCCATTCTTTGCTCAGTCCCCTTGAGACTGCCACCCAGGCTTTGTCTGCAATGAGATGGGGGAGACTATTGGGCAATATATTATCCAAATAATCTTGTCTCAGAAAAGTAGAGAGAGGTCAATTCCACCCCCCACAGAATCAGGGCACACTTCCTATTCCTCTCCCCACAACCTAGGCTTACAAAGCTATGGACAACAGATTCGCTGCAACCAGCCACCACAGAGTGTGCTGCCTTGGATATTCCCTACCCTAACACCATTACAATAATAAAAGCTCATGACCCTGTGAATTAAAATCTGGTATAAAGGGTCAGTTCTGCCCAGAACTATAGGCCTACTTCTAGGGAGAAGCAGTCTGACTCTTAAGGAAATCACTGTCCATGATATGGTAATTGACTCTGATTATAATGGGGAAATAGCAATTGCCATTTACCAAGTGTTTGGACCTTTGAAAAGAGAGAGTGCATTGCCCAACTCTTCCTCATTTCTTTTGTAATGTCTAGTTAATCCACTCATCTAAGGATTGGCAATTTCAGTAACACTAATCTCCTGGTGGCCAATACCATTGATCTTACAGAGGATGAATGTCCATTCTTAAATCTTGAGATTCATGGGGAAAAGTTTAAGGAACTGATTGACATAGGAGCCAATATTTCTGTTTTTTTTTGTTTTGTTTTGTTTTTGTTTTTTTGTTTTTGTTTTTTTTTTTTTGTCACACACGTTTGATGCTCAGGGGTTACTCCTGGCTAAATGCTCAGAAATTGCCCCTGGCTTGGGGGGACCATATGGGATGCCAGGGGATTGAACCACGGTCCTTCCTTGGCTAGCACTTGCAAGGCAGACACCTTACCTCTAGCACCACCTCACTGACCCCAGGAGCCAATATTTCTAACATCTTTTCCCAATACTGGCCCCATAATTGGGCCTTGCAAGCAAGTCCTTCTGTGCAGAATAGTTAATACTTTCTTCCTCTGTCTGATAGAGTGCCAAATGGCTAAACTACATTTATCAAGAGGGGATTACAGTGACCAGAGCAGTGGCAAAGCAATAAGGCATTTGCCTTGCACCTGGCTGACCTAGGACAAACTGCAGTTTGATTCCCCAGCATCCCATGTAGTCCCCCAAGCCAGGAGCAATTTCTGAGTGCATATCCAGGAGTAATCTATGAGTGCCAACTGGTGTGGCCCCAAAATTAAAAAAACAAAAAACAAAAGCAAAACAAACAAAATACAAGAAAAATAAAGAGAGAGGATTACAGCCAGCTTCCAGTCCTATGTAGCCCTCATTTCTCTAAATCTGTGGGTCTATATTTACACCAACAAGGGAAGGCTCAGTTTAAGATTCCTCCTCCAGATATATTTTAGCAACTTATTTAGAAGACATGCCTATTTATTTGGAAGCACTGCTGCTCAGCACCCATCATCCCTCTGCATTTAGTGGAAATCTTATAGTCCTGTGTGGACACCACAGTGGAACCTAAACAAATAAAGTTTTAGGTGCTGGTAAATATGGTAGAACAAAAACTTAAATTCAGACATATTAAACTTCATTTTCCTAGTGAAATTCATTTTGTTATACAAAAGAAATTGGGCAAGTGATGGCTATTAATTGGTTTTACGTCTCCCTGAGCAAATGGTTCATGGAAATAAAACTTCTGTTCACTTAGTGGTACCTGTCTTTACCATGCCTGTAGAAGAGCATTAGTTTCTATGTACAAACACCCACTGACTTCATGTACATTATTATAACATCACATTATGATGTCATAAAGTTTGTGCTTGTCCTATCTGTGCTCCTTTACATTGTGTCCCTCATGTGGCTGGATCAAACACCCAAGGTCTTCAGACAAATTATGGCAAATGTTTAATACACCTTACCATTTTTTCTAAAAAAAATCTTTTCTTCACATAGTCATTGACACATATTCTTGCTTTATATGAGCTGCATCTATCACTTTTAAAAGAGCTAAGACTATTTGTTTATTTTATATTTTTATTGAAGTCATTGTGAATTACAAGTCTTTCAGAGTTGTATTTTAGGTATTTAGAAACAGTAAATTAGGGCCATTCTCACCACCAGTGTTGATCTTCCACCACTACAGTTCTCCACATACATTCCAAACCTCCACTTCTAGTCCTCTGTACTACTAATATACAGATCCTTTTTGTATGTAGCTGGTTATAGTTGGGTCTCTTGATTTTGTTGTCGTTGACTTTGACTCTGTCCCCATACCATCAAAACTGATAATGGTCCAGTCTACACTAGTAAAACTTTTTAATAAATCTGTAATAAATGGCAAATCAAACATATCACTAGTATCCCCTATACTCTTAAGGGACAAAGCATTGTTGAATATCCTCACATGATCCTCAAAACACATTTACTTAAAGAAAAAAAGTGCTTAAAACAGAAAAAAAAGATGGGATTGAAGAGATAACATGGAGGTAGGGCATTTGCCTTGCATACAGGGTGGCAGTGGCTCAAATCCCAGCATTCCATATGGTCCCCTGACCCTGCAAAGTCAGTCTGATTTTTGAGTGTAGAGCCAAGAGTAACCCCTGAGCGCTGCTGGGTGTGGCCCAAAATATTTAAAAAGGAAAAAAAAAGAAGAAAGGTGGGTATTTCTCCTCTTGAATTATTATTCATAACACAATTTTCTTTAAATTTGTAAATCTACCCCAAGGAGATCCCTAGAAAACTACCAAAAACACTTTCAAGATGGTGCAACAGGCTTAGAAAACAATTAATTCTACTATTGGGAGGACAATTGATAAAGAATGAGTGGCAGGAAACCTCCTTATCTCTGGACAAGGTTATGCTTATATATTTGATGGCAGTCCTATCAAGAAACTCTGGGTTCCACTAAAATTCATTAGAAGTCGAATTTACTGAGACTCAAAAATGCCTCTAGCTCTTTCAACACATTATGAAGCACATAAGAAATTAGACCCAAAGACATTTAAAATTATATGCATAGTGTGTTCTGTAAATTGAGAAACATTACTTTTCCTCTTCTATTGGCATCTTGAGTATTTTTATGGCATTATGTGGATTTGCATAAATACAGGCAGGAAGTTTTTCTATCTGTAGTGGGGGTCATTCCTAATACAGACAGGAAATCTTAAAAGTCATATATTGGAGCCCAGAGACCTCCTTCAGGGGAACAGAGTTGAAAGGCATTGAGGTTGAATTACAAGAAGGACCCTACTGTTAAGCACTTGACTGAAGTGACAGGGAGACTATAGAGGTGGATTAGTTGGTAGAAACCAGAGATCTTCTAGAAGTTTCTTGATCTGTACCAACTGGCCACAGCTGGGCTCTAATCTCAGCCTCCAGAAAAAATAGTTCAGGAGGTCAGAATCTTATCTCCCAAGCCTGGAGAGGGGTGGGGCATGTGATCTCTGGGGACTCCTTACAGAGGGTGAGATGCCCAAAGCCATATTCAGATCATCATAATGAACTGACCTTTTCATCTTTACATAGGCAAAAACCTGGTAATCCTGACAAGACAGATAAACTATTGATACCTTTATTGGTGAACCACTTGTTCTGTCCCTCACCAATACCCAGAAAGTCTCTGTAAATAATGAGGTGCCTCACATGGAGATTTCTCCAATATTGCATACACCTTATCTCCAAACCCAGGTGAACGAGTCTGAATCAGGGTTGCACAAGAAACAATCCAGACCAGACTGAGGGTCTGTAGTCTGAGGGTCATGTAGTCCGGCAGTTTTCTACCTAGTATGGACATCTCTGCCTGTCAGAACTTTTGTTTCTATTGAGTACACAGATCAGCCATGGGTGGGGCAGTAAACCCAGTCAGGTTTACAAGTAAAACTATCTTTGTTTTGGGTGAAACCAAATTGTAAACAAACAGATACAAAGAAACCAGGGGAAAACTTTGTTTTAGGTAAAAATAAGGTATAACCCAACATTGCTGTTTTTATGCAAAAGAACAGGTAAAGATTATTCAGCTATCTGGCAAGGCCTAACGTGAAGTTGGAGAGAAAAACTATTTTTCTTTAGCTGATTGAATTAAATGCAATTACTGGTCTGGCTAGAACTTTACCAGGGAAAACTTAACCTGTATAGGAGAAGTATGGAGAAGTAACTCAGAGCTGTGTTTATTACTGTTCTTAACCAAGGGGGAGTCAGGGTTCTCCAGCACATCTCTAACACTAAGGATCATATCCTGAAGAAGACTGGTAGTAAGGATCATATCCTGAAAAAGACTAGTAGTGTGACCTCACAGATGGCAAAAATGACCAGAGAACAGGTATAATACTGTGATGGTTTGGTTTCTGTTGTTTAACTTCTGAGTTATAATTCAGAGGGAATTCTGTCCTCCCAAGTATAGAAAGGGTCATATACTGCTCCAAGTTCTAATCAGTTTAAGTAATATCTCCCTGTCTAATCATTTTCAAGTGTTAAAACTGCAAAACTAAACCAGTTAATTGCTCATCTGAAGTTAAGGTAGCATGAGATTTCACCCCTTTTTTATAGTAGGGGCCACAGTCCTGGCCAGCCTGAAGAAATTATAGAAGATGGACCTTTGGCCACACTCCCTTTAATGACTTCTAAGGTTGTGAAATCTCTTGGAAAATGTGGAATAGGAAGGTCATAGGAAAGCTTCCATATGAATAAGGGTGAAGAAGCACCACAGAAATTCAATGAGCTAAGATCATTTATATCAATTGAAAATTACATTATGCCCATCTATCCCAGAGGTTGGGGCAAGTAGCAAGAGTTAATCGGACATTACATTTAAAGAGGATGGTTGGTACAAGGAAAAAAGGAGAAAAATATGGCTTCTCCTGGTAAGGGTAAAATTAGCACCAGGTGTGGGAGGCATTTCTTCATTTCTTCATCTTTTACTAACACATGTAGGAAGAACAGCTGAATTTTAGGGCCCTATTTTGTCCTTTCATTGGGGGGGGGTTGTTTTGGGCCACACCTCGCTGCACTTAGGGATTACTCCTGGCTCTGTGCTCAGAAATTTCTCCTGGCATGCTCAGGGGACTATAGAGGATTCCGGGAATCAAACCAGGGTTCATCCAAGTTTGGCTGCTTGCAAGGCCCTATGGTTGTGCTATCCTCCAGCCCCTATTTTGTTCTCTCCATCCCAATAATTGTTTAAGTTGCAGGATTGTAAAGAAGCAGAAAACTCATTTTGTGTGTGTGTGTGTGTTGAAGTCACAGCCTGAATAACAATGACTTCATGCAGATCCAGCTAACTCAGCTCCTAGGACCAGGACAGAAAACTGATAGTCCTGGTGTTTCTGTTGACTGCATCTATGACTGCACAGTGACTGTGGGATGTCCAGGATGAATTAACACCCTCTTAAACTGTCACCCCAGGAATCCTTCTTCTAAACTTTGACATATGTAATTTTTTGTGTTTCTGTTTATGCTCCACAAGATCTACTGAGGTGTAAGTGTTAAAAAATATGTGAGTATTAACCCATGGTTTCAGGTCCCAGTAGAGAGGTCTCAGGATCATGGATCATGAAATCTGATCCAAAGAGCAGAACCTCCTGCACCCAACTCACCTTAAAATAACAGTCTTGCCCTGCAGCCCCTTGAGTTCACAATTTCTGAATGAGGAAGGAACCCCTTCTTAACTTCCCTTTAGTTTATTCCCTTGATACTATTTGCATTGATCACTATATTGTTGGTTAAACTGTGTGTTCTACCTTTAGAGATATTAACAGTTCTTTAGTTCTATGCCCCACTGCAAATTACTATGATCAGCTCTTTCAGACCACATTATTAGTTTGCCCAGTCTGGTTAAATGCATCATATTTTTATATTTTAATGGTTCTTGATAATCTTAATGAATGTTTTATAAATACAATGATACTTGACTGTGTATATCCAAATCAACTTGTTTATCTCTAGAAATGATATGATGTTTTTTTATTCAAAGAGTTCTCAAAGATCTTAATAAGTACCATAGAGTACAATTTTATTCTGCTAGGTGCAAGAATGTTTAGTAACTTGTTTTCAAATTAAGTATATCTGCAGAAATATTCTAATGTTTTTGTTCAGAGAAGTATATGGAAAAGGATCTTAGATGCTTTAGGCTCATCTTACAGTGCTCTTAGACTTTAACTTCTGTGTCACCATTCCAGAGAGTGCCTTGTAAAACAGAAAACTGCTCTATCCTTTCAAGGATACAGGACCATTTGCTACTCCAGAGCGTGATCATTTTAAAAGGCATACCTTTGTCTAATTGATATGATCTTTTACAACTTCTGGTTCAAATAGTTAATTATGTGCATGCCTCATTATAATTAAGATAGCATGAACATCTTTAACTAGAGCTACTGTCACTATGAGCCCTAAACTCATACACTTAGTATAGAATCGACTCATGCCATATGGGTGAAGCAATGACCCTTGAATTACAAAAATTGGATGAGTTAAAAGAGTTTAAAATTTTCTACAGTCTTGGAAACTTCTTAGTTCTTGTGAAATGTATAAAGATGAGGATACGGAAAAAAGCTAATTGGTCTGAGAATGATGAATGCACAATTTAACTTCTATACTTTTTCAGCCAAGACTATCCTCACAAGCAGTAATTCCTAGGAATTAGAAATTACAGTAACAGTTTTAAAGTTTCCTTACTATCCCTTTGTAGAGGCCATTAAGGAAACCTCTCCCTGTGTTTAATAAAACATTAATTCCCTCCCTCAAAGCAGAATTAATAATGGTAACTCCTCACTGTCTTAGATAATGTACTAGACCGTACTGTACTTGCTGGCTTTATATTAATGAAGCGTTTTGATATATTCAGATGTAAAATAGACTGGGATCAGATGTGTGAGTTTGGGAAACATGGGACAAATTTCCAATCTACTCAAGTGCTAATTTTGCCCTGGCAACTGTCCTTTCCATTCTCAGGCTCAAATCAGTATCATGTTATGGGCCAAAATAACATCTGGAGTTAATTGATCAATCAAAAGTGTATGTTTAGCTAAACACACACAGCACACACCCTGCTTTCCCGTAAATACATAGAACACATACCCTGATTTTCCCAAATCTGATATACATATTCCAATTGTACCTAAAGTAAAGTAAGTGATTCCTCTGACGTGGTTCATAAATGGTTTGAATCTGTAGGCACTCTACTCATCCAGGAACTGGTATCACCAGCATCATCTACAATCTAGTGTTCAGTGGTATCTGAGAGAACTAGAGACATACATATGTTGCCTAAATTACAAATGTATAATAGGAATGGACTACCAGTTCCACTAGGTGGCTATCTAGCAGAACTCGATATGCACTTGGTCTGCTCTGCATGGAAATTGATCCCTGCCACCTGGTTTCTCAGGGAGCTGTAGGTTCATGTCCATCACTTATTTCATAAAAAATAAGAATTTCAGGCAGAGACAAGCAGTGATGTAAAAACAGGTTTTATTTGGATATCTAGAGGAAAGGATAAGAGGGAGAAAAAAAGTGATGCACTCAAGAAATAACATAAGCTTCTCCAAAGGTGGAGAGAGCCATGGCACATAACTGTATAGAAGTAGGAAATTCCACATCTTAAGAGTGGAGAAGCAGGTAATATAATGTATGTGGGCAGCAGGTGCATGGGCCTAAGAAATACATGCATTCCTGCTTCTGACCAAAGGTAGAAAAAACCTCAGTATACTTCTTCTTGTGAAAGTGACTCTTCTTGTGAAAGCAGTAAAGCACACATCTCATGAGGGGAGATGCAATATATTTGTAGCATCAATATTTGGGCTCAAGGAGCACATATGTATGTATTTTTTTGTTCCAAGTTGGTTTATATAGGATTTCTTCCAATCTGCCCCAAGTAGTACTTTCTTCATAGTTAAGAATCTTGTTGTGGTTGTTGGAAGAAAAGGGTTGGGATCACTTGATCTTATTTGAACTTCTTTTCCTGACTTTTGTTCCTGCTGGAACTTCACTTTTCAGATCTGAGGTCCCATATCCAAAAGTGTGTCCTGATAGCTTTAGGGTTACTGACAAGAGTAACATCTTATAATTTCATTTCTTGGTTATATTATGTCATGAGAACTTTCATTGCATCTAAGAACTCATTGCCATGGGAGTGGGGAGTTTCCCTTATACCTGCCTGCTTCAATCATGTAGTTTTGCCTGTTACATCATTGAACTATATATATATATATATATATATATATATATATATATATATGAAACTATATATGTATATATTTATATATTGTTTTGTTACCAATACAATATACTTACTTTCTTACTAATTATAGGTTATGGTTCTGAAACTTATAGTCATAGATTTCTCATTTTATTTATAGATTTTTAAATTTTTTAAGCATAGTAAGATCATTTTCAGAAAGATATTTACTGTGAGAGGAAAGAGAGAAATATATGTTCATGAGAGAACACAGGGTTCTTCAGAATAGAAAAAATCCTCAGGAAAAATAGAGATAAGAGTTCAAGAAAGAACACAAGTTTGAAAGAGCAAGCCTCTAAAGGCTTTTGGGAGGAGGTTATTTACAATTCCTCCAGATGGTTTTGGCTTGGAGTTCTTTGCATAAATAATCTGCTCATGACCTTTAGATTCTTCTATAGCTTCTCCTTTTCTGAGGAGTCTACCCTTTTCTGAGGAGTCCATGCTTTTCTGAGTGAGCTTTAGATTTCTGCATCTGGCTGGTGCCTATTGTTCTCAGTCTTCAAAGAGCTCAGGATTCATGCTTTTGAGCTTTCTAGGACCTATCCTGGGGGCTAAATAATTTCTTTAAATTATGTTATTTTACTTTCTTCTTTTCTTTTTCTATTTTGGCTTTGGGCCACACCCAGTGACTCACAGAAATCACTCTTGACTCTGTGCTCAGAAATTACTCTTGGAAGGCTCAAGGCACCATACGGGATCTGGGGATTGAACCCAGGTCTGCTACATGCAAGGCAAACGCCCCACTTACGGTGCTATCACTTGGACCCCTCTTAAGTTTTATTTCCCCCCCCAATTTTTCTTACCTAAATTCCTCTACCTATATATCTTCAACAGTTAACTCTTCTAGAGATTTCACCCCATAAAATCCTAAAAGTGCTGTGAACCAGAGCAATGCCATTACAGAGTAAGGACCTGAATCTAGGAAAACAGAGATCAGTGCTGGGAATGAGATTAGGAAATTCCTTCTGGGTCTTTGAGAGGGCTGAGACCAGAGGACGACAAGACTCAGAAACAAGATACAGACTTAATCTCACATCCACTTTGCTTATATGTATCTTGAGGGAGTATGTGCCTTGTATATACATGATGAAAATGTATAAATTGTGAAATTGTGTGTCCAACACATGCTTGGAGTTACAAATCTCTTTAACTTGCAGCACTCAGTGCTAAGTCAATAAATCTATCCTTATACTCTCCTCTCTGTCAGACAACCTAATAGTGTAAATGGGTGAACTTTTATTTTCTGTAACATTTTGATACTGACAAATAGGTGGAAACCCTGCCTATGCAAAGGAGTGGAATCTTATGGTAAAGTAGTTTTAGATGGGGTCCCCGAAAATAGTAGATTGGGTTTCAGAATTGTCAGTTTGAAAGACAAATCAGGTAGATTAGACTAAATTTTAAAAATATTTAGCCCTGGAGGAAAAAAAAGTTTTTCCTGATTCAAAGAGTCCAAAGAGTTTAAGGAAACAAGAAAATAATTGTCATAGTATAAGCATTTTCCCCATTCTTTTGCTTACTGATATAAATAACTTATTAGCTTCTGTTTTCACTAGCCTGTTTAAAAAAGTTCAAAGTTAATTTTGCTTTTCATATTAAATTATTTCTTTTAAACAAAAGGTTTGAGTCCTGAATGTTTTATCAAAAATAGTTTGATTTTCTATCAGTGTATGATCATTGGATAATAAATATGGAGCTGGTTCAATCCGGGAGATAACATAACTAGATGAACACAACTAGGAATTCCATTAAGTTTACCAGTACTGGGTAAGTCTGATAACTGGATAAGGTCATTTCCTTTTAGAATATAGTTAATCAAGTTTCCCAGGCTTTTATTCAGACCTGGTTTTCAACTACCAGGTTGAATAATTGTTTGAGGTAAATGTATTTTCATGTTCTTTTTTTTTTTAAACACCTTGATTACATACATGATTGTTTTTGGGTTTCAGTCATGTAAAGAACACCACCCATCACCAGTGCAACATTCCCATCACCAATGTCCAAGTCTCCCTCCTACCCACCCGACCCCCGCCTGTACTCTAAACAGGCTCTCCATTTCCCTCATACATTCTCATTATAAGGAAAGTTCAAAATGTAGTTATTTCTCTAACTAAACTCATCACTCTTTGTGGTGAGCTTCCTATAGTGAGCTGGAACTTCCAGCTCTTTTCTCTTTTGTGTCTGGAAATTATTATTGCAAAAATGTCTTTCATTTTTCTTAAAACCCATAGATGAGTGAGACCATTCTGCGTTTTTCTCTCTCTCTGACTTATTTCACTCAGCATAATAGCTTCCGTATACATCCATGTATAGGAAAATTTCATGACTTCATCTCTCCTGACAGCT
This sequence comes from Suncus etruscus, assembly GCF_024139225.1. Classification (NCBI taxonomy): domain Eukaryota; kingdom Metazoa; phylum Chordata; class Mammalia; order Eulipotyphla; family Soricidae; genus Suncus; species Suncus etruscus. The sequence continues at coordinate 148,660,408 of NC_064849.1, read as the reverse complement.
GCATAATATTCCATTGTGTATATGTACCACAGTTTCTTTAGCCATTCATCTGTTGAAGAGCATCTTGGTTGTTTCCAGAGTCTTGCTATGGTAAATAGTGCTGCAATGAATATAGGTGTAAGGAAGGGGTTTTTGTACTGTATTTTTGTGTTCCTAGGGTATATTCCTAGGAGTGGTATAGCTGGATCATATGGGAGCTCGATTTCAAGTTTTTGGAGAAATCTCCATATCGCTTTCCATAAAGGTTGAACTAGACGGCATTCCCACCAGCAGTGGATAAGAGTTCCTTTCTCTCCACATCCCCGCCAACACTGTTTATTCTCATTCTTTGTGATGTGTGCCATTCTCTGTGGTGTGAGATGGTATCTCATCGTTGTTTTGATTTGCATCTCCCTGATGATTAGTGATGTGGAGCACTTTTTCATGTGTCTTTTGGCCATTTGTATTTCTTCTTTGTCAAAGTGTCTGTTCATTTCTTCTCCCCATTTTCTGATGGGATTAGATGTTTTTTTCTTGTAAAGTTCTGTCAGTGCCTTGTATATTTTGGAAATTAGCACCTTATCTGATGGGTATTGGGTGAATAGTTTCTCCCATTCAGTGGGTGGCTCTTGTATCCTGGGCACTATTTCCTTTGAGGTGCAGAAGCTTCTCAGCTTAATATATTCCCATCTGTTAATCTCTGCTTTCACTTGCTTGGAGAGTGCAGTTTCCTCCTTGAAGATGCCTGTAATGTCCTGGAGTGTCTTGCCTATGTGCTGTTCTATATATCTTATGGTTTTGGAGCTGATATCGAGATCTTTAATCCATTTGGATTTTACCTTCGTACATGATGATAGCTGGGGGTCTACGTTCAATTTTTTGCAAGCGGCTATCCAATTGTGCCAACACCACTTGTTGAAGAGGCTTTTTCTGCTCTATTTAGGGTTTCCTGCTCCTTTATCAAAAATTAGTTGATTGTATGTCTGGGGAACATTTTCTGAGTATTCAAGTCTATTCCACTGATCTGAGGGCCTGTCCTTATTCCAATACCATGCTGTTTTGATAACTATTGCTTTGTAGTACAGTTTAAAGTTGGAGAAAGTAATTCCTCCCATATTCTTTTTCCCAATGATTGCTTTAGCTATTCGAGGGTGTTTATTGTTCCAAATGAATTTCAAAAGTGCCTGATCCACTTCTTTGAAGAATGTCATGGGTATCTTTAGAGGGATAGCATTAAATCTGTATAATGCCTTGGGGAGTATTGCCATTTTGATGATGTTAATCCTGCCAATCCACGAGCAGGGTATGCGTTTCCATTTCCGTGTGTCCTCTCTTATTTCTTGGAGCAAAGTTTTATAGTTTTCTTTGTATAGGTCCTTCACATTTTTAGTCAAGTTGATTCCGAGATATTTGAGTTTGTGTGGCACTATTGTGAATGGGATTGTTTTCTTAATGTCAATTTCTTCCTTATTACTATTGGTGTATAGAAAGGCCATTGATTTTTGTGTGTTAATTTTGTAGCCTGCCACCTTGCTATATGAGTCTATTGTTTCTAGAAGCTTTTTGGTGGAGTCTTTAGGGTTTTCTAAGTAGAGTATCATGTCATCTGCAAACAGTGAGAGCTTGACTTCTTCCTTTCCTATCTGAATTCCCTTGATATCTTTTTCTTGCCTAATCGCTATAGCAAGTACTTCCAGTGCTATGTTGAATAGGAGTGGTGAGAGAGGACAGCCTTGTCTTGTACCAGAATTTAGAGGGAAGGCTTTTAGTTTTTCTCCGTTGAGGATAATATTTGCCTTTGGCTTGTGGTAGATGGCTTCAACTAGATTGAGAAAGGTTCCTTCCATTCCCATCTTGCTGAGAGTTTTGATCAAGAATGGGTGTTGGACCTTATCAAATGCTTTCTCTGCATCTATTGATATGATCATGTGGTTTTTATTTTTCTTGTTATTGATGTTGTGTATGATGTTGATGGATTTACGGATGTTAAACCATCCTTGCATTCCTGGGATGAAACCTACTTGATCGTAGTGGATGATCTTCTTAATGAGGCATTGAATCCTATTTGCCAGGATTTTGTTGAAGATCTTTGCATCGGCATTCATCAGTGATATTGGTCTGTAATTTTCTTTTTTTGTAGCATCTCTGTCTGGTTTAGGTATCAAGGTGATGTTGGCTTCATAAAAGCTATTTGGAAGTGTTTCCGTTTGTTCAATTTCATGAAAGAGTCTTGCCAAGATAGGCAGTAGTTCCTCTTGGAAAGTTTGAAAGAATTCATTAGTGAATCCATCTGGGCCTGGGCTTTTGTTTTTCGGCAGACCTTTGATTACCGTTTTGATTTCATCAATGGTGATTGGGGTGTTTAGATACGCTACATCCTCTTCCTTCAACCGTGGAAGATTATAAGAGTCCAAGAATTTATCCATTTCTTCCAGGTTCTAATTTTTAGTGGCGTAGAGTTTCTCAAAGTAGTTTCTGATTACCCTTTGAATCTCTGTCATATCAGTAGTGATCTCTCCTTTTTCATTCCTAATACGAGTTATCAAGTTTCTCTCTCTTTCTTTGTTAGGTTTGCCAGTGGTCTATCAATCTTGTTTATTTTTTCAAAGAACCAACTTCTGCTTTCGTTGATCTTTCGGATTGTTTTTTGGGTTTCCACTTCATTGATTTCTGCTCTCAGCTTTGTTATTTCCTTCTGTCTTCCTATTTTTGGGTCCTTTTGTTGAGCACTTTCTAGTTCTATTAGCTGTGTCATTAAGCTACTCAGGTAAGCTCCTTCTTCCTTCCTGATGTGTGCTTGCAAAGCTATAAATTTTCCTCTCAGTACTGCTTTTGCTGTGTCCCATAAGTTCTGATAGTTTGTGTCTTTATTGTCATTTGTTTCCAGGAACCTTTTGATTTCCTCCTTGATTTCATCTCAGACCCACTGATTATTGAGTATGAGGCTGTTTAACTTCCAGGTGTTAATGTTTTTCTTCTGAGTCCCTTTGGAATTCACAAATAATTTCAGAGCCTTGTGGTCAGCAAAGGTAGTCTGCAAAATTTCTATCCTCTTGATATTATGGAGATATGTTTTATGTGCCAGCATGTAGTCTATCCTGGAGAATGTCCCATGTACATTGGAGAAGAATGTGTATCCAGGTTTCTGGGGGTGGAGTGTCCTATATATATCCACTAGGCCTCTTTCTTCCATTTCTCTCCTCAGGTCTAGTATATTCTTTTTGGGTTTCAGTCTGGTTGACCTATCCAGTGTTGACAAAGCCGTGTTAAGGTCCCCCACAATTATTGTGTTGTTATTGATATTATTTTTCAGATTTGTCAACAGTTGTGTTAAATATTTTGCTGGCCCCTCATTCGGTGCATATATGTTTAGGAGAGTTATTTCTTCCTGCTCTACATACCCCTTGATTAATATAAAATGTCCATCTTTGTCCCTTACAACCTTCCTGAATATAAAGTTTGCATTATCTGATATTAGTATGGCCACTCCAGCTTTTTTATGGGTGTTGTTTGCTTGGATGATTTTTCTCCAGCCTTTTATTTTGAGTCTATGTTTGTTCTGACTATTCAGGTGTGTTTCTTGTAGGCAGCAGAAGGTTGGATTGAGTTTTTTGATCCATTTAGCCACTCTGTGTCTCTTGACTGGTGCATTTAGTCCATTGACGTTGAGAGAAAGAATTGTCCTGGGATTTAATGCCATCTTTATATCGAAATTTGGTGTGTCTTTTGGTTATTCTTGTCTTAAATTAGGTCTTTCAGTTTTTCTCTTAAGACTGGTTTTGTGTTTTTAAAGTTTCTGAGCTGCTTTTTGTCTGTGAAACCATGTATTCTTCCGTCTAACCGGAAAGTGAGTTTTGCTGGGTATAGTATTCTGAGTGAAGCATTCATTTCATTCAGTCTTGTCACAATATCCCACCACTGCTTTCTGGCATTGAGTGTTTCTGGTGACAGGTCTGCTGTAAATCTCAAGGATGCTTGCTTGAATGTAATTTCCCCTTTTGATCTTGCTGTTTTCAGAATTCTGTCTCTATCTGTGGGATTTGTCATTGTGACTAGGATGTGTCTTGGGGTGGTTTTTCTGGGGTCTCTTTTGGTTGGTACTCTTCGAGCATGCAGGATTTGATCACCTATATTCTTTAGCTCTGAAAGTTTCTCTTTAATGATGTTCTTGACCATTGATTCTTCCTGGGAATTTTCTTCCTGGGTCTCTGGGACTCATGATTCTTAAGTTGTTTCTGTTGATCTTATCATAGACTTCTATTTTCATCTGTTCCCATTCTTTGACTAATTTTTCCATTGTCTGCTCATTTGCTTTAAGTTTTTTGTCCAATCTCTCCTGCTGTATGGAATTGTTATGTATCTCATCTTCCACAGCACCAACTCTATTCTCAGCTTCTGATACTCTGTCCCAGAGCTTATCCATTTTGTCATTCACTTCATTTACTGACTTTTTCAGGCCTGTTAGTTGACATGTTATTTCAGTTTGGAGTTTTGTGATTTCTGTCTTCATATTTTCTTGGTTCTTATTAGTGTTCTGTTCAACTCTATCTATGGTTTGTTTGAGTTCTTTGAACATGTTCCATATTGCTAGTCTAAAGTCCTTATCTGAGAGGTTGATTATTTGGTCGGTCATCATCTGGTCCTCAGAATTGTCATCTTCATTCTCTATGTCTGATGTTGGCCTGCGTTGTTTCCCCATTGTCACACTTGAATTGTGGGTTTTTCTACGTGTTGTGGTGGTATTCATTGGGTATATGATGTAGGCTGCACACTCCTCTGGCTCCGCCCTTTCTGGATGGGCTGACTTTCCTCTAAGGGAGGGGAGTCTTCTGTGGATGAAGCCTCACACTGGATCAAATCTTAGGCCTGAGCATGCAACAGAGAAGACAGTCCAGAGAGAAATGCTTGCTTCTCTGATATAGCACAGTCCTTAGTGTGATTTTTTCTTATTGTTGCGATGGTGTTCTTTTCTTAGAAGGAGCGCACGGCCGCGTAGCGAAGCGGAGTGGCCGTGCTCTGATGGAGCCTCTTTTGCCCCACTCCCAAGAGTTTCACACAAGAGGACAGTAGACAGACATTTACAGTTCGCACTCACAGCTGGGCCCCTCTGGGTGGGCTTAGATTCGTGTCTTTTCCCCGCCTGATGTCCCAAGCAGGGAATCCGGCTTCTGCACCAGTCTGCCGGCCGGTTTTTATATCTATTTTCATGTTCTTAAACTAACTGCTGCACCTTCTTAAATTAATATCAAATTTAGTTAATGTAAAATTCTGTCCAGTAAGAAGTTTGTTTTTAAGAGTGGCTGACCATACAACAGCTGAAGTCTGCCATAAACAGCTATTCTTTATCTCAGAAGCACTATAAGCAGAGAGATTGCAAAGACTGAAGGGTTTGGGGAGGCAGACTTTTTCCAGTATCTCTTGTATGGTGTGGTTCATTTTCTTCACTTTTCCTAATGATTGCTTGTGTTCAACTGTGTGGTTTAATAATTTATTTTTCAACCAGAGGCTAAATATTGGGTAATTTAAAAAGTAAAGAAAAGGACTAGTTTTATTTGCAGTGACTGGGTAAACCAGATCCATAGATTTTTCTTAAGTAATGCTGTAGACACTTTCTCTGGCTTTCTCAGTGCTGCTGGGGAGAACTGCTCACATAATGAAGATGTCAATAAGAACCAATAAGTAATTAAACCCAGAGATTTCGGGCATTTGTGTGAAATCAAGTTGCCATTTCTTTATGCTTAACAGGTGGTACCAGGAATAGAGTCCAGGATCTCTCCTACGTGCATTAATCACACACAGACCACAGCTCTGAATTACTACTTATTGTCTGTTAAGTGTCTTCCCTTGGAAGATAATTTCTAATACCTTTATGTTTCATCTTGCTAGTTTCTGATTCTAATTTAAGGATTGAACTTCATAATATTCAACAAATTCTTATAGCTAGTATGCAATATATTCAATATTAGGAATATGATACAAATCATTTCTATAAAGAATTCTTGCAGAATTAAATATTTAAAATTCAAATAGTTATACAATTAGATAATCACAGAATATTATATATAATTATGAACAAGTGTCCTGAACATACAGAGAGTGTAGATGTTTCACTGGGGCTAGGTGAAAGATTGGGGAAAAAAGTCAGAGAATTGATGTTTCATGGATTAGAAAGACATATCTTACCAGATGTTTCAAATACTATTTTAATGGGAAGTAAGTCCTTATTACAAAGATATTAATTGCTCATATAATAGTCTAATAAGTACTAGCACTGTCTTTTAGCAACTATAATCATTGCAATATTAAAAATAGATTGATTTTTTATTAGATACAATTTCTAAATCTTTCATTCATGTGACTCCAATGTCTGGAATCTGATGTTTAACTGGCTTTGTAAAACTGTATGGGAAAATGTAAGTCAAATTCTATTCAGCACAAATTAAGGCAAGTCTAGGCTTTTCCTCAAGTCATGTTACATTCTCAAATTTATGGCCTAGCAGGAAAAAAGTCAGACATTTTGAACATAATTATTATTTAGACGTAATTTTTCATACTTAATATTTACTAGTACTATTTATATCAATAGACAACATTATACTGATACCAGAATTTTCTGTATCAGTAAACTGATAATAGTATGTTTTTTATTTATTTACATAGATATCAAAAGGATAAAATGTTGAAAATATTCCAGTTAGAGATAGAAAAATCATAGGCCTTTTAAAAATGATTATATCTAAGTGTATTATATTATTGAGATAAAGTTATATTGGATAGCCTTGAGAAAATTGGATAATCTTAAGATTATAATAATTTACTTAATATACTTACAATACAAGTGCATATAATATTTTAAAAATCTGACATATGGATTATGATTGTTTTAAGATGAGAACTGTATGAGTACTGTACCTAAAATGTTTGAGTTGCCTTGTTATGTGAGGTCACTCTCAAGAAAGATACAATAAAATCTGAAATAAATGTGTCATAAAATTCAAAGTTATGTTTATACTTGGAACATTCTAATGTTTTACAAACAATTGAATAATTGCATAGAATGAATGTGATTTCCTTGGAATTCTAAGCATTCCAGCATTTTTTACTTAACTATTTAGACCTGTCATTCTACTATTTTGCAGACCCATCTTCAGTGCAATAAGGTGATAAAGGCATCTTTGCGGTGTACCCTTTAGCTTTCATTTTTTTATATTCCTTTATTTCTCACTATTTGGGTCCAAACTCACTCTTTAGATTTAAAATTATTGTTCTGAAAAGATTTCATTAAAATAAAAACTTGTTTAACATATTGTTAACCTCCTTTACAAAAAAAGTATTGCTCCTTGGTTCCCTAGAATCTATATATTTTAATTAAACAGAACATGCCCTCAGTTGCACTAGTGACCACTACCCAATTCCCTTCTTCTATCCCCACACACCACCAGGGGGAGGTATCATCCACTTTGGGAATCAGCTAGAGCCTTTGCAAAGGATAGAGACAGGAATCAAAGATCATGACTTCGCATTATGATTTTACTTCTTAAGTTTATAATCTAAATTCAATAGAAATAAATTTTATATTTATCACTCCTGAGTGTTCTCAATTTGTTATTTAATAAAACACACCACATGCCTACTAAGCATCAAATAGTGCACAGAGCTCTGACATAGACCTTGCCCTTCTTTATTCAGTTAACTGAGATCACTCTACAAGCTATGTCATACAGCTGGATTCTGCTCTTTTCTCTTATTCATAAAAAAGCTAGATGAAAAATTAGGAGAATGTCAAATGCCAGACCAGGATGCCAAAATAGACCCTTATAAAAATGCCAAAAAGATATTATTTATTACCCTTTCTGTATGTAAAAAATAGAAATACTTATATGAGACATTATTAAATATGAAATATAATGTTATGTGGACAATTAAAGAACACTATGAAATTAAACAACTCTTAATTTATTTAAATAAAAATTACTTTTGGTCTGTTTTTATTTACAAAGAAATGTTGTGTTTTTCCTTCTGAAGTTTCCAAAATATACTAATTCATTTTAAATGTTTTAGTTTTAGAATGGCCTATTTTGCTACACACTTTTCCAAAACTTAAAAAAAATGTTTATTTTAGAAGTAATATAATCCATGTGTTTCTTATTAATTTTACTAACTCTACCCAAATATTGTTATCTATTAATGTTCTAATGGAAATGACCCTCTTTTATTGGGTGTTTCAGATACTTTAAAGCAACAGCAATTTGCCAGAAAGTAAAATAACTTCTAAAAGTTTGTCCTTGGTAAGTCTTCAACAATTTTACTAAAAATACTCAAGTACTTAGTTAAAGAAACTTCATAAAAATAAAAATCACAAATTCAATAAAATCAAGATCTTGGTTTACCTTTTCTTTCCAAATGATCTGGATCTAATATCCAGATATTTATAATCTGGTTCTACAACTTTCTTCAGATTTATATCTGTGTGTTTTATACAATAAAAATAAATTGAATATATTACTAAAAGGAAAATTATTCAGAGAGTAATTCAATCTGCTTTTAAAAATAAGTGAACAATATGAACCTTTCTGTCTTTCTATGTTTTCATGAAATTATTAAACTAGCATCAAATATTAGCTGTGGCATTTTTCTTTTTGTTTTCTTTCATAAAACATCTGGAATCAACTGATTCCACTGAACTCACAAGTTCAGCAAGTAACAAAACATTATATAGGATAACACATATGAACACACACATATACACACACAACTCAATTGGAGGGGGCTTGTATAATGTAAGAAACTTCAGAAATAAAATTATATCCAAACTTTGTTTAAGAGAAGTTTTTCCTCCAAGTTTTTGCAAAAATGGAAAATATTTTTAATATCTTTAATTCTTTCTTTCTTTCTTTATTTATTTTTTGGGCCACCCTTGGTGACGCTTAGGGGTTACTCCTGGCTATACGCTCAGAAATGGATCCTGGCTTGGGGGATCATATGGGACGCGAGGTATCCAACTGTGGTCCATTCTGGGTCAGCTCTGTGAAAGGCAAACTTCCTACCACTGCGTCTTCACTCCAGCCCCTGATATCTTTAATGTTTTAATAAATGGGGATAGAAATGTAAAACATAATAATATCATTTAAAAAGTCATATCCCAAAAATTTAAATGAATTTTAAATTACATGTTGGTGTTATTGGCATGTCCGGGTGTTCTTTAACTGATACTTTTAGTAATATATTTATAGTATATTATGCATTATATTAGATTTTTTTGTTTGTTTTGGGGTCACATCTGGCTAGGGCATCAGGGTTACTCCTGGCTCTGAGCTCAGAAATCACTCCTGGCAGGCTCAGGGGACCAATTGGGATGCTGGGAATTTAACCCGGGTTTGTCCAGGGTATGCCGCGTGCAGGGCAAATGCCTTACCGCTGTGCTATTGCTCTGGCCCCAATTTTAGATTTTAAAATAGTTCCTATATTTCTATAAGTTTGTATGCTTTTTCTCAAAATGTATTTCTCAAGATATAATTTCTTCAAGATCATGCACATTATTTTTTTAATATAATTTTTATTTTCATCATAGTGGCTTACATATTGTTGACAATAATATTTTAGGTACATATTTACATAAAATCAGGTGGGCTTCCCATCCCCAAATTGTCCTCCCTAACCCTCCGTTTTTGTCCTACCTTCCATTTCCTCTTCCCTCACCCTCAGGGCGGCTAGAATATATGGTCCCCTCTGTATCTAACCTACTACTTAGTAGTCTTGCATCAGTTTGGTCTTGCTGCCTCCCTTATTTCCCCCTGTAAGTGGGGGCAGGGCTAGCTAGTTCAAGTTACATTATTTTTAAAATATCTCAGTCTTTAATGCAGCTAGGATAGAATTACTAGCAGATCAAGACAGTTAAGGTAGTTAAAAGTTTGTTTTTTCTTTATGAATTAAGTTTCAAATATATTTTATTTGGCAGTTGTCCATTTTCAAACTCCCCAATTTTGTTCAAAATCTGTTTTTCTCAATTAGACATCTGTTAAACAAAAACATTTAACAATTTGTGTTGTTATGAAACAAAAAATATCTACATTTTTTGGGTTAGAGTGGTGGTGCAACGGTAAGGCATTTGCCTTGCATGCAGCTGATTTAGGATGGACCAAGGTTTGATTCCCCCATCATGCACATGGTCCCCAAAGACAGGAGCTCTTTCTGAGTGCACAGCCAGGAATAACCCCTGAAAGTCACTGGGTGTGGCACAAAAAACAAACAAAAATCTACAACTTTTTATTCCTGATGAGAAAAAAAATCTTCAGTAATACTTAAATAATAAAAATATGAAAAAATAATGAAATTAGCAGTGAAGGTAGATCTTTCTATTTTTGTTGCAAGGCTGTTTAGCTTTTTTGGGGGGCAAATTCTTGTAGATATCATTATATATATGATCTTTTTTTGGCGGGGGTTATCCTCAGTGACGCTCAGGGGTTGGTTACTTCTGGCTATGTGCTCAGAAATTGGCTCAGGGAACCATATGTGACGCCAGGGATTGAACCAAGCTCCATCCTAGATGGCCCACTTGCAAGGCACACGCCCTTCCTCTGTGTTATCGCTCTAACCCCCATAATATATATTATAAAATAAAAATACTTTAGTATTATTATAATATATATTTCTTTCTAGAATTTCATAGTGCATTCAGAAAACATGCTTCTTTAGCATAATCTATTTCTGAAACTTTCCTTAATTTTGATGAAATTGAATTTTGAGAAATATTAATAAGATATTTTTCATAAAGCTCAACTAGAATTTGTCAGATTTTTTGTGATTAGTCTAGATTTATAAGATATAAAGATAAATATAAAGTGTCACTCCTATCACAAATCAGGATTACAAGCTAGTAATATTACATCATTATTGATCTAAGCCCATTCATTCACAAATTTGAGGTAGTGATTATTAGGTTTATTCACAATAAAGTTTTACCTTTCCCCCCAGGTTGCATGGTCTACCTTGAAAGAAATTACTCTATAATCCCACACTTAAGGTTTAGGGTAGTTATGCACCTACGTAGAGCCTGGTATTTATTTGGAGTTATTGAATATGGGTGTGTTAAAAAGTCATCAAGAACATAATTTGAGTGAGAGTATGTCAGGTGAATAGGGAAGAACTCCATTTTAAAAATTGTACATTTGTGTACAAGTCAGAAACTTTCTGTAATTGCAGCACAGTGGTGAATGTGATAGAGCATGTACCGCTGGATTTGCTTTACAAGGGCTCTATGATTGCTTGAAGAAATGTTTGCTATTGAAGAACAGGCAGGCATGCAAACTAGGAAACTTTTGACCTTCTACTTTCTTGTCTCCAAGAAAGCCACTTTTTTTTTAAAGGGAAACAGTTGACTTTCTTTTTTCTTTTTTTTACATCAGACTGTTACATATCACAACTAGTACTAAAATGTCATGATTCCCTATACTATGCTCCCGAGGGAGTCTTCTGCAAGGAGAAACCAATGATTTCAACTTTTCAGGTATAAAGTTGCCCTTAACTTATCTCCTTTGTAATCTTAGACCATATTGTGTCAAAAACAAGGAAACAAAAAGGGAATTTGTTGAGGCATATAAAAAATGTATTGTTCAGGGCCGGCCAGGTGGCGCTAGAGGTAAGGTGCCTGTCTTTCAAGGGCTAGGCAAGGAAAGATCGTGACCGAGGTTCGATCCCCGGGGCGTCCCATATGGTCCCCCTAAGCCAGGGGCAAATTCTGAGTGCTTAGCCAGGAGTAACCCCTGAGCATCAAATGGGTGTGGCCTGAAAAACCAAAAAAGAATTATTCTAAAGAGAACAAATACTTATTGTATATGTTTATACCTTTTTTATAGACAAAATTATTCTTCTTCATAAATAAAGTAATAGATTGTCCCTATGAATTAACATATTCGTAATATGACAAAATTAAGTCTACATTTGATCTCTAATGATTAGGAGTGTTAAAAGTATTTGACCATTATTTGATTTCCATTTCTCATGCAATCAGTTTACTATGATTCATTATGTGGAATAAAACATGTAGCATATTTGAATAATTCTTATTTAAATTCTTTTAAAAATTCTTTACATTTAGAATGTATGGGAATCTCAAGAAATGAATGAATTAAAACCAAAAGGCAGTTACATTTCTATTTCTTACCTGATTATTAGTGGATATTAATTTAAAATTATAATTTTAAGGTTCCAGTTTAAAAGAATAGAAATGGACAATTCTAAGACTTTGGGAAAATGAGACTAGAGAGATAGAACAGTGGGTAAGGCACTGGCATCACAAACAGTCCCTGGTTTGATTCCCAACAACATAACTAGTTCTTTAAGTACTCTAGGGGTGTGATTCCTGAGCCCAGTACCAGAAATAACTCCCTTGAGCACAGTTTGGTGTGATTTCCTCCCAAAAATAGTCCAGGAAAATTAGTAATAAATTAGAATCTATAATAATTATTCTTTGAACTACTAAAATAAATAACCCTTAAACACAAATACTCCTTTCTATTTTTATGCAATTTGATGAATCTTTCATTCACTGACTCTTTAAAAATTTTAAGTGATTTACAACAATAATATTTCCCTAGTCTGGTCTTTCAACAACAATGATATTAAGAGAACACTTAACACATAACACAATTTCCCAGTTCCTCAGATTGTTTCAGGGTGGCAGCATACAGCATGGTGGCCCATAAAATGTGATTTTTTTTTCTTTTGACTCCACTGGGATTGTAAATATGCTCAGACCTATGGGAAGAATGTGGATAGATAACAGGGTGTAGACATCTAAATATCAGAAAATATATGGTTGACAGACTACTGTTCTGACAATCTGAGAAATGGCAAGTGTTGGTAGTTGATGTCTTTTAAGACATCTATTTTTCCATCACCAACCTATCATCTCAGGAAATGGAAGACACACAGTATTATGAGAAAAATGATGTTTGTGTTTCTAAGTAGAAGGACCAATCACAGCTTTCCATTTGTCACTGCAATGCACTTTAGTAGTCTAAAAGATTGGTCAGGATACTTTTTATTTTTGTATTTTGAGGCCACACCCAGTGACACTCAGGGGTTACTCCTGGCTATGCACTCAGAAATCGCTCTGTTGCCTTGAGGACCATGTGAAACACTGGAGGATCGAACTCTGGTCCATCCTGGTTAGCCACATGCAAGGCAAATGCCCTACTGCTGCATTATTGCTCTGGCCCTGGTCAGGATAATTTTATATCATTTCATTTGACATTTGACACTGTGCTCCATGAAACTGCAAATGACTTATTACATTGTATGTCTGGACGAGTTTAAACCAGATGGGTGGCCTCATGTGATCGAAATAGTTAAGGAAGAAACACATATTATTTTTGGGTGAATTCCAAAGTGCGTATGTTATCCTAAAGGCCTGTAGTTTTATTCACATTTCCCTTATAATTTCTTGTAATTTCTCAACAAGTTCAAACATCACCCAATCGGCACTACACAATTTCACTTTCATTTTAATCTGTCTAGTTGTTGCATACCTAAAGAAAAATAAAGGAAAGTGCCAAAGGCTGCCAACTCAAATATAACACACCTGGCTCCCATTTGTACAAGATTATCACTGAAAACAAGACTCTTGACTTTTACAACCCTCATTCCATTGGCCTTCTCAACATATTCCTACTCTAACCTGGTCAACACTAAATAAAGAGAAAAAAAAAAAAAACGCCATCTTAGAATACCCATATTAATGATTCCCTCTCCTGGCCCTTGAACTCAATGACAGCATTTAAAACAAAGGTATAACAAAAGAAATGTGGCAGCAGAAACATGCTGGGCTCCTATCCTCCCACCCACAAAATAAAACAAAATATTTTCCTTTGGCAGGAGATTTTTCTTTTTCTTTTTGGATATTCCAAGGGCCCATAAAAAACACATTTCTCTCTTTAGTTCTTTCTGTTTTAAAATTGTTTAAATTTCTTAAATATGCAATTGGATTAGGAATGAATGAAAAACAGCACAGTAGAACTGACTGCCAGAAAGACTGCTTTGCACCTAGGTGTGTCTACATTTAACTATTCCATTTAGTTCCAGCTCTAAATTGTAATTTCTAATTACAGTAGGCTTGCCAGGTTCGTTGGGCTTGTGAGAAAAATAAACAATAAAAACATAATTCTAAATCTTGAGTTCTACGCAAAAAGAAAACAAGAAGAAGGAAAAAAGGATCATTCTGACCAGCTTTCTGGCTCAGAAACAGTTTCTCCAGTACCTCAGACATTGAAGAGTTTGCAATCTATGTCTCCTTCCTTCCTCCTTCCTTCCTCCCTCCCTTCCTTCCTTCCTCCCTTCCTTCCTACCTTCCTTCCTCCCTCCCTTCCTTCCTTCCTTCCTTCCTTCCTCCCTCCCTTCCTTCCTTCCTCCCTCCATCCCTTTCTCCCTCCCTTCCTTCCTTCCTTCCTTCCTCCCTTCCTTCTTTCCTCCCTCCTTTCCTCCCTCCCTTCCTTCCTCCCTCCCTTCCTTTCTTCCTCCCTTCCTTCCTTCCTCCCTCCCTTCCTCCCTCCCTTCCTTCCTTCTTCCCTTCCTTCCTTCCTTCCTCCCTTCCTCCCTCCCTTCCTCCCTCCCTTCCTTTCTTCCTCCCTTCCTTCTTTCCTCCCTCCTTTCCTCCCTCCCTTCCTTCCTCCCTCCCTCCCTTCCTTTCTTCCTCCCTTCCTTCCTTCCTCCCTCCCTTCCTCCCTCCCTTCCTCCCTCCCTTCCTTCCTTCCTCCCTCCCTCCCTCCCTTCCTCCCTCCCTTCCTTCCTTCCTTCCTCCCTTCCTTCTTTCCTCCCTCCTTTCCTCCCTCCCTTCCTTCCTTCCTCCCTCCCTTCCTTTCTTCCTTCCTTCCTCCCTTCCTTCTTTCCTCCCTCCTTTCCTCCCTCCCTTCCTTCCTTCCTCCCTCCCTTCCTTTCTTCCTCCCTTCCTTCCTTCCTCCCTACCTTCCTCCCTTCCTTCCTTCCTCCCTCCCTTCCTCCCTCCCTTCCTTCCTCCCTTCCTTTCTCCCTCCCTTCCTCCCTCCCTTCCTTCCTCCCTTCCTTCCTTCCTTCCTCCCTCCCTCCCTCCCTCCCTCCCTCCCTCCCTCCCTCCCTTCCTTCCTTCCTTCCTTCCTTCCTTCCTTCCTTCCTTCCTTCCTTCCTTCCTTCCTTCCTTCCTTCCTCCCTTCCTTTTTTTCCCTCTTTCTCTTTATCACTTTCTCTTTTCTTTTTCATTTCTCTCTTTTTCTCTTTTTGTGAGTGTGGGCACCCTCTTTTCTCTGCCTTCTTATACTTTCAGAAACTTTAGTGGTCAAAATCATGCCTACAAATGAAGTCATCATGTCTGCATTCAGCAAGCTTTATAAACTCACTATATTATTGAAAGAAATGTATAACATGACATGAGAAATCATGGGTACACCAGTCACGCAACTGAAAACTGCAATCTCAAGGAGAGATGGAGCCAAGTCCTTGCTATGCCAGAAGTCATATTAGCTATATGCACCACCTTCAACTGCAGCTTTGCCAATGTTTAACTATTAACCACCTAGATCTGTGGAGATACCAAACCAACCAAACTCTAAGTATGGTAGTATTTAAGTTGACCTCTCCAGGTTATTTTATGGAGTGAGTGTGTCTCCTTTCCCCACCTTCTCCCACTTCTGGAAGCCATGTCAGTTGAAACCACACCCCACAAAAGCTGCACTATTAGCCACAGAACTTAGAATTTGGAACATAAGGCGTCAAATGGACCATAAAATAGCACCGAACACTTTTAGTATTGTCATCCCAGTAGAAAGAATCATCAATTTGGACATCTATGTTGATTTACATTCACCTAAAGTTTAGAAACAAAACAAATAATAGAAAATTAACTAGCAACAATTCACTTCTCAAACCTTCTGACAATGATTTAGTGACATCATTGTGAGTTACATTAATTTTCACAATTTTTCTTATTTTGCTACTTAAAATTTTTATTAAAAATTTATCTATAACCAAGCAGTATAAAATATATTATTTCATGTCTGCCAAGGGGAGAGACTTGGGAATGGGTGGAAATCTCAAGAAAATGTTGCAGGGAATTTTTTTTTTATTTTTAATTAAACACCTTGATTATATACATGATTGTGTTTGGGTTTCAGTCATGTAAAGAACACCACCCATCACCAGTGCAACATTCCCATCACCAATGTCCCAAGTCTCCCTCCTCCCCACCCGACCCCCACCTGTACTCTATACAGGCTCTCCATTTCCCTCATACATTCTCATTATTAGGACAATTCAAAAAGTAGTTATTTCTCTAACTAAACTCATCACTCTTTGTGGTGAGCTTCCTGAGGTGAGCTGGAACTTCCAGCTCTTCTCTCTTTTGTTTATTATTGCAAGAATGTCTTTCATTTTTCTTAAAACCCATAGATGAGTGAGACCATTCTGCGTTTTTCTCTCTCTCTCTGACTTATTTCACTCAGCATAATAGATTCCGTGTACATCCATGTATAAGAAAATTTCATGACTTCATCTCTCCTGACAGCTGCATAATATTCCATTGTGTATATGTACCACAGTTTCTTTAGCCATTCGTCTGTTGAAGGGCATCTTGGTTGTTTCCAGAGTCTTGCTATGGTAAATAGTGCTGCAATGAATATAGGTGTAAGGAAGGGGTTTTTGTATTGTATTTTTGTGTTCCTAGGGTATATTCCTAGGAGTGATATAGCTGAATTGTATGGGAGCTCAATTTCAAGTTTTTGGAGGAATCTCCATATTGCTTTTCCCACCAGCAGTGGATAAGAGTTCCTTTCTCTCCACATCCCTGCCAACACTGTTTATTCTCATTCTTTGTGATGTGTGCCATTCTCTGTGGTGTGAGGTGGTATCTCATCGTTGTTTTGATTTGCATCTCCCTGTTGATTAGTGATGTGGAGCACTTTTTCATGTGTCTTTTGGCCATCTGTATTTCTTCTTTGTCAAAGTGTCTGTTCATTTCTTCTCCCCATTTTTTGATGGGATTAGATGTTTTTTTCTTGTAAAGTTCTGTCAGTGCCTTGTATATTTTGGAGATTAGCCCCTTATCTGATGGGTATTGGGTGAATAGTTTCTCCCACTCAGTGGGTGGCTCTTGTATCCTGGACACTATTTCCTTTGAGGTGCAGAAGCTTCTCAGCTTAATATATTCCCATCTGTTAATCTCTGCTTTCACTTGCTTGGAGAGTGCAGTTTCCTCCTTGAAGATGCCTGTAATGTCCTGGAGTGTTTTGCCTATGTGCTGTTCTATATATCTTATGGTTTTGGGGCTGATATCGAGGTCTTTAATCCATTTGGATTTTACCTTCGTACATGATGTTAGCTGGGGTCTAAGTTTAATTTTTTGCAAGTGGCTATCCAATTGTGCCAACACCACTTGTTGAAGAGGCTTTCCCTTTTGCAGAGAATTTTATATTGATGGTGGGATTAGCCTTGGAACAAATGTATAATGAACAATCATTTAATATATGGTCTTTAAAAATTATTAAAAATCAATTTCACTATAAATGGAGAATTAAACTATTCTGTCATGTTTCTTGACTTGTGCAAATACATTCAAGTATTAGTTTTATAATTGAAAGTAGCATTACCCCATACTTGGGCATACATCATAATAATTTGTCATATGTATGCAGCCTAGATTTAGTATTACTCTTTATTTTCTCTCAATAATTCTATATACCCTATATCAAACCTCCTTCCCATATTGTAAATAAAAATCATTATGAACTGTTATGCATACTATCATCCTGACTGGAGGCGTTTAATGAATTATGAATCTAAGAACTATAAGAAAATTACTCTGTATATAGAAGAACTATGGGAACATTTTAGATATTATAAATTGATAAATTTGCAAAATAATAGATGAAAATGTATAATGGAGGAATGATAGAACTCATTAGGGAATAGCTATGAAGCCTGATGTTTATTTGAGGATTTAGTTTAGAATAGATAAGTGAAAAATTAGCTCTTAGAAATAGAAGGTAAAGTGGAGCGAGTAAGGTTTTAAGGCATTTACATTGTGTGTAACTGACCTTAGTTAAAATCCTCAGTCAAGCAAATGGTTCCCTGAACAGGGATTTTATTTGAACACAGACCCAGGAGTAAATTCTGAACATCACTTGATATGGCCCATTCTCTTCCAAAAGATTCAGAAATAAGAAAAGGTAGATAAATCTATTTATGGAGGGGCCGGCGAGGTAGCACTAGAGGTAAGGTGTCTGCCTTGTAAGCGCTAGCCAAGGAAGGACCGTGGTTCAATCCCCCGGCGTCCCATATGGTCCCCTCAAGCCAGGGGCAATTTCTGAGCGCTTAGCCAGGAGTAACTCCTCAGCATCAAACGGGTGTGGCCCAAAAAACCAAAAACCAAAAAAAAAAATCTATTTATGAAGTAGAGCAAACAGATTGACAATTTTATCAATACCCCTTTAAATGGCCAAGCCCTTTTGATAATGAAGTAGAAACTTGCTAACAGAAAACATATCTTGGTGACAAATCTTGGCAGAATTGGGATAGAAATAATTTTTTTACCACCCCAACTTCTCACAAGACCACCTATTCAGGTGGATGTTTTAACTTATTCTTTCATTGAAACAAAAATAAACTAAATCACTTTGATACAAGATTTTCTTGAATATAGAAATGAAAACTTTTTGTCATTATGTGAGAAATCCAAAGGTAAGAATAATTCCAAATACTGGACAAAAGAAAGTGAATTTGTGGACCAAGTATTTATTTCAGTGATAGGGCACAAGTTTTTTATCTGTGAATTCAAAGGTTCAACTCATAGCATAGCATATTTTCCTATTTTCCTAGCATCTTGGTGAATCCCTAACACTGCTAGAATAGGAGAAGTCCTGCCCCCAACAGTGCTACATATGTCCTTATAGAATTTACAATTTATTTGGAGCCGGAGCAATTGCGCAACAATAGGGTGTTTGCCTTGCATGCAGCTTCTCAGGACAGACCTTGGTTTGATCCCTGGCATCCCATATAGTCCCCCAAGCC
This sequence comes from Suncus etruscus, assembly GCF_024139225.1. Classification (NCBI taxonomy): domain Eukaryota; kingdom Metazoa; phylum Chordata; class Mammalia; order Eulipotyphla; family Soricidae; genus Suncus; species Suncus etruscus. The sequence goes on along the minus strand of NC_064849.1, from coordinate 148,641,397 downwards.
AGGAGTGATTTCTGAGCGCATAGCCAGGAGTAACCCCAGAGCGTCACTGGGTGTGCCCTCCCACAAAACCAACCATACAAACAAACCATACAAACCAACCATACACACAAAAAAGAATTTACAATTCTAATGTCATATATTGCCAAAAGTGAAATGAAACATATACCTCAGCACTACTTTGATACAAAATATCTGGATGAATACTAATACACAAAATTTCAAAAGAACATTTATGTTTATTGTTATTGTATATTAATTATAATTGCCAAGATCTGGAAGCAACCAAAGAACCCAATAATATGAATGTATAAAGAGTTTGTGATGTATGATGCCATACTACTCAGCTATGAGAAAAGATGAAACTTTGTAGTTTGCTGAAATCTGGATAGAATTGGAGAAAGTCATGCCAAGTGAACTCTCAGATATTAAATGCAAAAGACAAATATTGGATGAACTTATTCATATGTTGTGTGTAAACAAATAAACATATTAGAAAATCCCCAATGGGGAAAATTATCCTGAGCCATAATCAACAGATCTGGGCACTGAGGTAGCTAAAGCAGTGGGGAGAAGGGAATATGGAACCATGCTACAGGGATTTGATACGCAGTGGGGAGACTGGTTTAAGAATACTGCAAGTATAAAAGAATAATTTTAACATTGCTATAAATTATAATACATGCATCTTTAAGTATATATATTATTATATATTTTAGATATTAACATTTGTTAGATTTATCTTTGAATATTTTTATCCTGTTCACTAAGTTTTTTTCCTATCTGTTTGGATTTTCTTTGTTGTACATAGGTTTCTTTTGAGCCACACTAAAAGGTGCTACTCTCAGACCTGCTTTGCTGAGATCATAAAGTGCTGGGATTAAAAACCAAGGCTCCTACATGCAAAAAACATGTTCCAATTGTCCAACTATATTTCCAGTCCTAATTTTCAGAGACTTTATTTATTTTTTAGGTAACATTGGTTTAAAATATTTTAAACGTTCACATGCTTTAAGGATATAGTATCAACACACAAGATTACTATTCAAGTGCTAGTATTTCTTTACACTGTCAACTAAATCTTTTTAAACTCCTCTGATTAAACACAGTTTGGTAGAGTATAAGGGGCTATTTTCATGATGCTTTGTATATCTTGCTTTTTTTCTTTATATGTCATATATGAAGAAAATAATTTTAGTCTTTGATGTTGTTCCACTACATTAATTTTGTCTTGTGGCCTTTGTTTTTAGTAACAGGTCCTAGAAAAGATACTGTGTAAAATGAAGTCAGGTAACTTAGATACAATTTTTTTTAAAGTATTTAGTTTATTTTTGTCTTAAGTTTTGATCATATGTATATAAGTTTTTATCATTTATGACATTGATTATAGTTCAACTTCATTTTAAACTGTTCATAGACATGTGTATTTGTCCTTCATTTCCATCACTTTAGAGCATGTTCACTTTCTCTATGTGTGAAATTTTAATAAAAATCATAAAATATCAAAGGACTCAGATTTCCTACTATACAATATAAAATCTATTTTTCATTTAAATGTAGTAAGAAGCCAAGAATGGATAAATCCTTCTCATATACAAAAATATAATAAAGTCATGTATACAATTAAATGGCATCTATAATAAGATACAAAAAAGTTGAGTGAGTTTTTAATAACATAAAAGGTTATAGAAATGCAAATTTTGAATACAGATGGATATTTTTAATTATATTGTCCACCTATACTAGATTGTTATCTATCAATCATCATTCTGCCGTGCTACTTTATTATGGTCTGCTGTGCCTATCTCACTCACAGGATAATATTTTTGGAAAAAAATCTAGTACTGAATATCTTCATCAAAGAACAATAAAGCTTGTAGCTCTTTGTATCATTTAAAACTGTATCTTAAGTCTACAATATTATAAATGTGTCCTTATTATCCAGATATATTCAAGCATATATATGCATATACATACACTTTTCTTTCTCATACTGATGGCAAATATTATGTCTTGAATTCATAGTATTTCATAGAAAGAACTTGATCAGCTGGTAACTCTTCCTCAATTTAAAAAAAATTTTTGAAAAGGAAAAAGGAAGGTTTTTATTGACAGAAGATTTATTCTAGCAATCAAAGTCTTTCACAGTTAGAAGGACACAGAGACTGTTTTTATAGCATTTCATGAACAACATTACTTTTATATCAGACTGGAATAAAAACAGAGATTTCCAAAATATCTTCTATATAAAACCTTAAATGTTCCTTACTATTATCACTCCACTGTATTTTTTACATGAAACAGAAAGATATATTCTAAGCTTGTTCATAGAAGAAAAATACCTATGTTAAGTATCAAAGGATAACTTAAAATTTGATCTTTCAGATAATCCAAAAGACAAACTACAGTTCCACAAGGAATACTTCCCCAGACAAGTTTACTTACTGTCAGGATAAATGGTATATTTGAAGGAAAGGGTAATAGCAGGTGTGAGAGTGGAAACTGTGAGTTTGTTTCTGTGTCAGGGATCACAGGAAGGTCTACAGTTAGTACACAACAGAAGCAATCAGTTCAAGTTCAGAGAGAGATAGGGAAAGAGAAACACAAAAGAAAACTCTAATAAGTTGTGAGTTTCAAGAAAGCACCGTGTGTGACATGACCAACACATGCTGTTGGGTCTATTCTATTTGGAGTTGGAGCTCATGTTGCTGACATTCACAGGTGCTTCCTGCTTTAGACTCCTAAAGTACTTTGAACACATGTCTGATGGTTCATTTATCTTACTGCTTTGTTTGTGGTCAGCTGGAAGAATCAGACATGAGAATTACAGTGAAGCTATCTGGTTCTTTATTATGTCTTTAATACCTATTAAGTATAAGATGAACTATTTCTTGATATTGGTTTGCTTAAATGTATATTTTTATTTAAATAACATTTTATTTGAAACAGAATTTTCCCCGATAGAAATGGGATTTTAGAAAAATTTGAGAAAATAAATAAATGATTTTTAAAGCTACCATCAAACTTTTGTTTATCTGAGTGAAAGATAATGACAAGAGAATAGGTGCTTAATGAAATAAAGGAAAGTAGCTTTTTAGAGAGAAATTAAAATAGATTATAGTAAAGACATTAAAAATTCTATGATTTGAGTATACAATTTACAAAGTATAGTGTATATATATATCTTGTAATACATCATATAGGGATGTATATATCATTTACACTATTCATGGTAGACATTATAAACTTTATGACTATTATACAACATGTACTTTGAGTCTTTTCATATTATGCGAGGGAATTTTCATCACCATTTTTCTTAATTCACTATCAATTCTACTAATGGCTAAATTTTAAAACTAAAAATGCTTTATGAGTTGATTTAAACACCTGTTTTGAACCAATAGGGTGCTAAATAAGAAAAGAGGTAATGCACAGTAGCAGGATGGTAACAAGTTAATGTTGAGAAAGTGAAATAATGCCAAAATGAAACTAGTAGTTAAATATATAATTGTATATAAAACTACTAAATGTTGAACAGGGGTTTACATTTGTGTTCCTATTATATATTAGCCATAAGTTAAGAAGTATTTATACCTCAATTCATTTATTGCATGAATTAGGTCATCGGATATTTTTTTTGAAGAAATGTTTCCCAGTGAGTCACACTATTCTAATCTCGAGTTCATTCTAATACTGACTCAATTTTGTCAGTGTGACTTATTTAAATAGTATGATGCCATAATAGGAGATGAAAATAGAGACTGTAATACTTTAATGGTATTTTTTTCTTGGAATATGACAATGATCATAAGTGTCATTTCAAATTTAGTATATTGGCTGTTAAAAAGAGCACTGTAATCACAAAGTAAATAATTCCAATCCAGCTTTATTGAGAACCAATGACTTCAGCAATCTTAAGTCTAGACCCAATCCAACCTAATAGCTGAAATCTTTTGCATTCATAAGCTAGGGTAATATCAGTAGAAATAAAATTTTTGTCTCGTCATTACATTTTGTGGTGATCTGTTAATCATCAATAAATGCTCATTCAGAAATTTGTGTACCAATAATTCTGTTACTTTATTAAAAAAACAAAATAATACAATAAGGTTTTGATTTTTGTAATTTTTTGTTTTTGTTTCATTTTTTTTGTTTTGTTTTTGAGCCACACCTGGTGATGCTCAGGGGTTACTCCCAGCTCTGTGCTCAGAAGTCGCTCCTGACAGGTTAGGGGACCATATGGGATGCCAGGGATGGAAACAGGTTCATCCTGGGTCAGCCACATGCAAGGCAAGCACCCTACCACTGTGCTATTGTTCAGGCCTCACAACAGGACTTTACAGAGGAAACAGAGTAAAGGTGAAAAACAATGGGGCCGCTATTTGAGGTTGAAAGAGTAACAAGTAAATTTCTATGGAAGCAAGAAAGACTTTATTAAAAATATTATAAAATAAATATAGTATCAGGCTATGAACATAATATAAAATATGTTACATTTATATGTGCAAGGAAGAGAGAAAATTTCAAATTTCACTTAAAATTACATTAAAAAGAACTAAGAATCAAGGAATTTAAATGTGGTAAAGCAGTTGTACTTAAAAATTTTAAGATATTGTTAAAAGGAAAAGAAAACAGTGGAGATGGAAAAGCATTTTATTCTCATTTATTAGAAAAAATTAACATTATTAAAATGGTCATTCTACCCATGAGCATTTTGTAGATTTGATGCAATTCATATATACATCTCAATATTCTTCAAGAAAATAAAAAATATCCCTAACATGCATTAGAAATTACAAAAAATTCTAAAGAGTAATTCTGGGTAAAGAATCTGGAGACAGAAAAAATGGATTAATTCACAATGCTCTCTCATCTCAGATTATTCTATAAAGAAATAAAATTAAAGTTACACAGCAACAAAAGTAGACATATATCAACCAAAGAATCATATAATTAAATCCACACATGCATTATAGTTAATTTGTCACAGAAAAGCTCAAGCATGAAATGGAGAAAATAACTCAAATAAATATTATATCTAGGTATACTTGATATACATATATATATACTGTAAATACATAAAATGAAATTGAATCACTAATGCATAACACAAATAAAAATTAACTTAAGTAGATTAAATATTTGGGTGGTAGGCAAATATTTTTAATAAATCGAGGAAACTTATAGGTAAAGTACTCTGTTATATTGACATATGTACTTTGGATATTTGATTCCAACAACAAGGAAAACTTATGCAAAAAATAAGCTAATGAACCTCTTTTAGTTTTATGTAAGGTCACTCCTAGCTATTCTTGGCTAGAGGTGAGAATTCAGGCCACCCTGGGGATGCTAATTTGATAGTTTTGAGATTGTGCATTGCAATATAGTTCTGGACATGGTAGTATTTAGGGTTAAATAGAGCCAAACTTGTGCTATTTGGTGACTGCTCTAGGCAACTTCTGTCCTACAGCCATCAGTGGGATTTGAATGAATCCACTTTAGGGAAGAGTAGGTTGCATGGAAAGCAAAATATGAAATAATGAAACCACACACAGAGTACATGGGATCAACACATCTTTGGCAGGAATGGGACAAGTTTAATCTTTAAGCAGGGGGATATAGAGAAGATGATTATAATCACAAAGCAAAGTTCAACAGTGGCAATGCTTAAACTATGGGTGTGGCTGTAAGAATATTAAGTTACAAAAGAGAAGGTTACAACTCAAGACAGCTCTTTGCAAGCTCACTTCAAATGCAAAATAAAGGATTATTAGGAAGTAGTAAAAAAATCTAAGAACATGATCTTCACTGAGCTGGGCTCTATTGTTTTAAAGGTCAAGTAAAGGATGGAGTCAAATCCCCTAAATTGTAGTCCTCTTCTTTTAAGGAGAGTCAGTAGTCCAGAATCTGCATTCTGGCTATACCCTTGATTACCAGAAACTGCAGCTGCCAGGACATATTTAAAAAAGAGAAAAAATAGTCCGCTTTTCGGTGCTAATTATCCAGAAAAGGGTTCTCTTAGTAATCTTTGGTGCTGGAATTTCTGAGCCAAATTATTTGATAGAGGCCACAATTTTGACTGAGATTTTTAGAAAGGAGAGATAGCCAATTAGACAGAAAATATAGTACCAAGCATGTATTTATCTCTTTGGAAATTCCTCAACTATCCATGCAGAGAAAAAAGGAGTCCACAGTGGGCCTTTTGAGGAACCCCATGGGGGTTATTTCAGTTCTCCCCACCAGGAAATCTGGGGATATATCTGGTGGGCTGAGCTCCCCTAAAAGTTCATGCATGCTGTGGCAGGTGACCATGTGTTGTCAAATGATACCAAATGATACCAAATTTAGCATCTTGCATATACCAGCATATAATATACAACTTGCATCTATCTGCACAGACCACTAATAAAACTCTTAAAAAATCATAATTAAAAAATGGAAGCAGGGATTTGCCATGTCTAAACTGGGCCAGCTCCATAGACTCACTCTTTTCTCCAATGACATGTGCAGCTCACTGTGAAAAATATGGCTAACCCAACACACTCAATAGGAAACTGGCCATTTCAAAAGAAAAGGGCGAGCCAGCCCCACCCTACAGAAGTCATGCTTTCTGCCTCCATCACCCAGAATCACCTTTTTCTTGATACCCCTGCTTGTTACTGACCCTCTCTGAATCCTTTCCAGGATACCAAAATGACCACACTTCAGCTATGCTGGTTTGGGGACTATTATCACCAGTGATTCTTAGAGTGAGTACAGTCACCCTCCTCTCATATCTTTCTTCTTCTGAAGGCCTGGTAGCTGAGTACATGCCCCTAAATGTTATAGTTTAAGTAATAGTGCTTTGAATGTTTGTACAACTTTATTAGTTTGATGCTATCATATTTAAGTAAACACCCCAATTTAACTGATGAACAGCTACCAAAAAGAACTTGCAAAACCTTCTGCCATTGTATTAATGACTTCATTGGAAATACAATATTTTTCACAAATGTGCTTGCTACTATACTCTTTCGTTTTTTCTTTTCTCTTCCATTTTATTTTCTTTTTTAATATCTTTGCTTTCTCTTATCTGGAAAGCAATGTATGATGATCAACTATGTCAATTATATAACATATTTTCCTTAAATAAATAGAAAAATAAAAAAAAGTGAAAATAGAGACTAAAGAGATAGTAAAGTGGTGAAAGTCATTTTTTGTACTTAGGGAATATTAGTTATATCCCCTGACCCCACATAGTTCCCATATAGTGTAGTCCTGGGGCCCCTAAGCATCATCAGGGGTTCCTGGGTGATTGTACCAGTACCACCAGGGTCAAAAGAGATCATTGAGGTCTTCCATTGAATCAAAAGTCTATTTGGATGAAAATTACTAGTAATGAACTTGTGTCATTTAAACACCAGTTGTGATCCTCCCCACTGCACTAAAAAGTGAAATAAAGAATAAGTCGACATCTGACTCACATGATGCAATGTTTGGAGTATTTGTAATTACATTGGAAATGCTGATAAAAAGTAGTTGACAGATTAATTGAAGTAAAAGGGTCCTTGTGTTTTACTGCTGTATCCTTGGTCCTAATTCAATGCTCAATCAGAGCATCCTCAAATAGAAGAGTAAACGAAGAAATGAGTGATATGTTTCTTATGTTATATTCCATTACCAGTGAAAATGACTGATAGTTGTATTCAATAACTAGAAAATTCAAGAACTTTCTAAGGTAAAAAATAATTATAGTAAAAGTTTGCCTTGATTGACTTATCCAGCCACAGTTTGGAGTCACATGCTGAGCCTTCTCCTCCAGGCACAAGGCCTCTGTATCTCCAAAGTCCAGGTAGCCATGCCAACTATCCAGAGCCTGCTATCATATCTGTATAAGTGGGTAACACTATATGGACCTATCTAACTCTCAACAGAGAGGCCCAACTAACAAGAAAAACTCATGGGCATACCTGCCTTGCAACAGGGCCTCTTTGAAGGGTGACACAAATTCCCTAACATGACGAAGGCCTGGGGTCTGCATGTTCAGACCACACCTGTAATTGCCAACACATCAATGGCCCAGGCCTCTGTTAATCTCTGCAAAGGCTCTGGTCCATCAATGAACTCCAGGTATGACAGTTTTGCAGCTGCCATCTCTTTGCATGATTTAGAGTCAAGCCAAGCCATCCACCCCAATCTCCCACATTTCTGTACATTTTCTGTATATTCAGCAAGTCAGGTAGCCATACTCACTATCCAGAGCCTTCTGCCAATGTCTGCACAAGATAACTCTCAAAAGAAAGCCCATGATGGACAAGCCAGAGAAACTCTTGGATTTACTAGCCTCACAGTTTATAACACTGTGGCCCAACAAATGGCTTCCATGAACTATTCCTGTCTCCACATGAACACTTGAATCCACTTCCATAGATTCCCCAAAGTCGTGGACCACACAACCTCTAATGTGGCCATGGACATCCCTATATTTTAATACTGATTTCACAATGGGAATATGTCAAATTAGATGTGAATTATTTTTTATAGAAGCACATAAGTTCCACAAACAAGTCCAACAACAGAAAGCTCAACTAGCAACAACAAGCTTAGTAGATCTTCAGACAATGGCATATGGTCCTATTGAGAAGGATGACAAATTTCACAAATTTTCTTTTAATAAAGTTTTTTCAATAATTCCATTAATTTTTAGTTTTATCAAGGAATATAATGTACATTATTTATACCTGCCAAGGGGCAAGCTTCAGGTACATTGGGAAACTGATGACAAGTGTGGAGAAAATTTATTTACTGCCAGTGATTGGAGTTTAAATGTTGAATACAAAAAGTAACTGAATCTTGAACAAGTCTGTAAACCACAGTGACTAAAATAAAGATATTTAATTAAAAATAAAGTAGCATTGTAAAATTTTAAAAGGTTTTCTTTGATTATTTTTAATTATATATATATTAAATATGTATTTATGTTATGGTATAGTATAGCTTAATATTATAATAGTCATTAAGTCTCTGGTATTAATTCACAAAGTTACTGTACTGCTTCAGAAATGTCTAAATATTCTCTCTCCTATCTTTATGCCTATTATAGTTTATTGTTCTATTCATCCCTTTTCTGATCCCATTATTTCTTAATGGACAGTTATGGTTTTGGTACAAATTATTACTTCCCTTGGCACAACTTTGTGCTCAAAACACTCCACTTATGTTCCTGTGCTATTATCCGGCAGCCTCTTCACCCTTCAACATTTAGTGCTTAGTTCAGGCTTTCAGGTATATATTCTAATTTCTGATGTTTATTTGATAATACCACAATATTTAATATACATAAATGTGTGTTGCATTTAAATACCTTTGGTGTACTTGAGATGTTTTTGCTCATTAAATTTGATATATGTGAACCTTTTATAGATTTTTACTTTTCTTTACATTACTCTCTTTTATTTTCACCTTTGTCTTCCTTAGCAAAAAATAACAGAACCAAAAACTAAAGATCATCATTTTAAGGAAATGTAGTTTAAACCTGACTATTATGTTAATGTGCAGTTGTCAATAGTACCTAAAGATGCAAACATTTTAAACATCTTTGTATACAGAAAAGTTACAAAAAACATTTTAGTGAATTATAAATAGTAAACAGATTAGCCCAACATTATGAGTAAAAAGAACATCACCAGAATCCTACATTCTTCCTCAAGAAAAGCTAATACTCTAAGGATCAGTTGTATACAAGTTTGTAGTTGGTTATGAACTTCATATGACCACATTATTTTATTGTGTTTATATATAATGAATTCTTTTGGTAAACATTAAGTTTATGAGATCCATCAGTGATATATATATATAGATATATATCTATATCTCCAATCTGTATTGCTAAATTAAATTAAATTAATAGACAAAACTTTTATGCACTTTAGCTTTTATCATTTTTTTGTTTATTGTTTTGTTTTGACATCCAGGATGACTCAAGGACTATTTCTAGCTCTGTGCTACAAATGACTCTTGATAGTAGATAATTATCATCTTAAGTGCTAGAGATTTTAACCAGTTTTGTCTGCATGCAAGACAAGGGCCTAACTCTTATGCTATTTCTCCAGCCATTATTTATTTATTAATTTATTAATAAATTATTATTGAGCACTAATTATATATTGTATACACATGTCAATATATCTTGTTTATTTAGGGACTTCACTGAATAGTGATTTGGGCTTACCACTGGCTGAGTCATTATGAATAATTACTGAAGGTGCTTAAAGATCCATATACAATATTTACGAGAAAACTGTGTTCTATTACTTACAATATAGGTATCTAAATATTGTACTATCTAATTCAACTTTTGTACATATTTTAGGATCATAGTTTGGCTTTCTTGAATCTTCATTTATGTTTTTACATATCTTTTGAAAAGATTGCATATCTTTGGGAGAGGAGCCATTAGTTCAGAAAATAAGCATGTGATCATCTTTAGTTGGATTAGTCAAAAGTTTTCAAAAGTTTTGACCTAAATTTTATATAGTAAATAGCAGGGAAGATTTGGGTTGTAACATAATTTAGGCATTTGATAGAAACTCTAATATTTATCTTTAAATTTACTTGTAATAATCATTTTCTTTTTTCACATTATGTTAGAAAATTACAAATAAGCATGCATGTAAAGAGAAAGTTCTTAAATATAACTAAATTTTGAGAATTTTTAGTAGGAATTTTTAATCAAGTAATTTATATTTTGTAATTATTTTATTAAACTAGAGTAAATTATAAGTTATTCAAAATGTACAATCACTCTTCGTTTTAATTATTCTCTAGGATGTAGCAGCCATGCAAACACACACACACACACACACACACACACAACACACACACATCTTTATCTACATCCTGACCACTCACTAAATAAATAGGTATCATTTTCAGTTCTCTCCTAAAAGATCCCACAGGAAAAATAAAACAATACATATTCATAAACAAACAAAATTAGAAGTTAGTGTTCTGAGAAAGGAGTACTTGAAAAACACCATGATTCTAAGCTTTACAGAACATATCATTGCACTCAGTGTAGGAGGTGAAGACAAGAGGCAATTTATTCTGCAGCTGGTTTCGAAATAAACACAGCAAAGAAAGATAAGAAGTGAAAGAGGGATAAATCTGCTAGTAGTAAACTTGATGGACAGACAGGCCGCCATTAACAATGCTGTTGCCTTTGTAAGTACAGAGTGATGTGGAGATACCCTGGCATTTATACTGTAGACATAGTCCTTAAAGATTTTACACCTCCAATTCCTTAGAATTATCAGCTATCTCCAGCCTGTCAGTCATCAAGCAATCTTAGATTTTTAGCTTGCAGGCCAGGCAGATTATTGACAAAGCAATCCAGAGTGATATAACACACCCTGACAAGAAACAGTGAGGGGATTGTGTTTACCACTTTCATTGCACCAATTCAGCTAAATTAATTCTTAACACTGAAAGTAAACTTTCTCTTGATAACCGCTCACTTCATACCAATATGTTTTACTACACAGCGTTAGTTCCTGTGAAGGTGTAGTAGTGTTTCTAATGCAAGTTATTTAATCAGGTAGGAACTAATAAAAGCAAAGAAGGTATCAGTATTCACAGCAAGATAACCAGTGAGTGCATCAATAAATAAAAACTCTACCATAGATTTCAGTTAATGTTTTGACTTAAGAATACCAAAGTAAGAGTGTTGAATATACACAACTATTTTATTCTGTATCAAGACTAAAAAGCAGAAGTAACAAAACAACAAAACAAAGACAAAAATGAAAGGTTTAGCAAAATATTTTCCAATGATTTTTTTTAAGAATTGTATTTGTCCTCAAAGAAGTTTTAGCAGTTGAGTAAAATACTAGCAGCAGCAAGAAGAAAAATTTGGACATGGCAAAAAATAACTTTTGGAGCAAAAAAACATTGACCCACCCTGTAGTTAAACTATTTTTTTTCAGGCATTGTTAACATTCTGACTTAATTTTTTTGGACGATGTTAATTTCAAACAGTATGTTATTTATTAAATCATTTTTAAAACATAGTGTCATGTGTAAATTCTATGTTACAATAATTTATCTGGTTTCATAGTTCCTTTTTTACATTAATTTTAATTGTATTAAACTAAAATATACATGTTTTGCATGAAGAATTTTAATGCTGTCATAATATAAATATTTTGTCCTTCAAATGATTTTGTAAAACCTTGGGATTTACATTTACAAAACTGACTTAAATTTATGAACTTAGCATGGATATTGACTTTCTGTTAAACTAGAATTTGAATATAAATTCTATAACGAAAGCATTTTTATGCAACATATAAATGCATTTGGTTAAATTTTTTAATTATAAATAAATATAAGGTACAGTAAGTTTCTTAGCAAATAAGCAAAATAATTATAAAAATCAAATGAATCATGTTACTTGTGAACATTTCATCTTTGTGTCTAACGATTTGGTTATTTGCTAATGTATTTATAGAAATTTAGATTTTTGTTTTCCACTTGAGCCAACAGCCAACATATCAAATTACTTCCAACACCCAGACTTAGCTGTTTTTTTTAATATAATGTCAAATTCACTGACCCTTTAAGAATATTGTTTTTGCTTTTTCTCTTACATGACTGAACTCACAAGAGGAGTTGGAATATCACCTTCTTTGAGATATTTTTACTGGTTCTCTAATTAAAATGTCATCTTTTATTTTTTATCCTCTTGTCACAGTGTATCTGACTAATTCGAAGTTATAGGAGGTCATGAATATTACAGAATTTTATTTTTAATATTTTTTGTGTGGGGAGGAGAGGTTGGTGGTCACAAATGGCCATTCTCAGTGACTATTCCTGACTCTGTATTTAGAGATTACTTTTGCCAATAGGAAACCAACCAAATTTTGTTCAAGAGACTGAATCAGGGTCAGGTTAATGCAAGGTATGTGTCATGATCCCTATACCATCTCCTGACCATATAGGCTCTTTATTTTCGTGGGGGTGACCTTCCCATGTAATGGCAGTAACAGTAACGATACTGTACTTTTCTTTCCCTATTCAGTGATATGTATGTTTTTTATTTTTAAAAAAATATCTTTATTTAAGCACCTTAATTAAAGACATGATTGTTTTGAGTTTCAATCATACACTCCTACACAAGTGCAACATTCCTGTCACCAATGCCCATTATATTCTTCTTCCCCCAACTACCCCTGCCTGTATTTTAGACTGGCTTTCTAATTCCCTCATTCATTCACAATGTTATGACAGTTATCAGTGTAGTTATTTCTCTAACTTCACTCACCATTCTTTTTGGTGAGCTTCATATCATGAGCTGGTGCTTCCAGCTCTCATTCCTATTGTCTCTGGGCATTATTACAATAATCTCTTATTTTTCTTAAAATCCATTGATGAGTGAGATTATTCTGTGTCTCTCTCTCTCTTATTTATTTCACCCAGCATAATAGATTCCATTTACATCCCATATAGAGAAATTTCATGACTTCATCTCTCCTGACAGCTGCATAATATTTCATTGTGTATATGTACCCAAGTTTCTTTAGCCATTCATCTGTTGAAGGGCATCTCGGTTGTTTCCAGAGTCTGGCTATTGTAAATAGTGCTGCAATAAATATACGTGTGAGGAAGTCAATTTTGTATTGTATTTTTGTGTTCCTAGGATGTATACCTAGGAGTACTATAGCTGGGTCATATGGGAATTCAATTCCCAGTTTTTTGAGGAATCTCCATATTGTTTTACATAAAGGCTGGACTAGACAGCATTCCCACCAGCAGTAAATGAGAATTTCTTTCTCTCCACATTTCTGTCAGCACTGATCATTCTTGTTCTTTGTGATGTGTGCCAGTCTCTGTGGCATGAGATGATACCTCATCGTTGCTTTTATTTGCACCTCCCTGATGATTAGTAATGTGGAGCATTTTTTCATGTGCCTTTTAGCCATTTGTATTTCTTCTTTAGAAATTGCCTGTTCATTTCTTCTCCCCATTTTTTTGATGTGGTTAGGTATTTTTTATTGTAAAGTACTCTCAGTATCTTGCATATCTTCAATATTAGCTCCTTGTTTGATGGATATTGGGTGAATAGTTTTCCATTCTGTGGGTCGGTTTTGTATCCTTTTTTTTATTTCTATTTTATTTTATTTATTTCCTTTGAGGTGCAGAAGCTTCTCAGCTTAATATAGTCCCATCACTTTATCTCTGCTTCCACTAGTTTGGAGAGTGCCAATTCCTCCTTGAAGATGCGTTTAGTCTTAGTATCATGGAATGTTTTACCTATGTGTTATTCTATATACCTTATGATTTAGGGTCTCATGTCAAGGTCTCTAATGCATTTGGATTTTACCTTAGTGCATGGTGTTAGCTCGGGGTCTGCATTCGCTTTTTTGCAAGTGGCTTAACAGTTATGCTGACCCCACTTGTTGAAGTGGTTTCCCTTGCTCCATTTTGCATTTATTGCCCTTTATCAAAAAATAAGTCATTGTATGTCTGAGCAACATTCTCTGAATAATCAAATTTATTCCACTGATCTGAGAGTTTGTGTTTATTCCAAATCCATGCTTTGTAATACAATTTAAAGTTAGGGAAAGTGATGCCTTCCATATTTCTTTTTCTAAGGATTGTTCTAGCTATTTGCTGGTGCTTATTGTTTCAAATGAATTTCAAGAATGTTTGATCTACTTCTTTGAAGAATCTCATGGGTATCCTTAGAGGGATTACATTAAATCTGTACAATGCTTTGGGAAGTATTGCCATTTTAACCATGTTAATCCTCCCAGTCCATGAGCAAGGCATGTGTCTCCATTTCTGTGTCCTCTTTTATCATTTTTTGTTTTTATTTTTTTGTGGTATGTATTTTTATATATTGCACATGCCTGCCTCTGAGTAATTCATACTGGTTACTTATAACTTAAGTAATTGCTAATCATATTTCACTTAAAATAGGTTGCATGTGTCCCTTTACAAATACAAGTTTACAGGAGGACCAATCAGATCATGTATGTCCTATGTAAATTATTTTTTTGGGACTGACCAATTGGGTTATATATAACTAAGGGACAAGTTAGAAGTTTTATTTATTTCTTTCATGTTTTCTCTATACATTTCAATCTACAGGTAGATTGAAAGTGGATATGTGGTAATAGTTACAAGTCAGAAGAGAAGGTCAATATTATTTGCTTAACTAAAAGGTTTAAAGAGGTATTTTAGGTCTTCTTGATGTTTGAATTGATATAATCTATTCATAAGTATTAGAGTGAGTCAAGGATCCCAGTCTGTGTTGTTGTATAGTCATCTAAAAACCAGAATTCTCATCCTCTTAGTGTAAAAAAACAACGTACCTCTTCATCCAAGAGAATAATTCATCTCAGGATCTCAGAAAGATGAATAACTGTTGAACTAGAGGTAAGGAGGACTCATCTCTTTCAGAGAGTTTGTAAAAGCCCTCTTAGAAAGTTAGCAATTTTTCTGAATATGCTCTATTCCTTAGTAATATGAGGAATATAGAGAATTCCAGGACAGTTGGGCTTTGAGGAATAATTGTTGATCAAAATATATTACAACCTGTTGGAAAGAAATGAGAACGAAAGTATGTTTTACAACATGTAATACTTGCAGCCAAGAACAAATAAGAGCAGTTGAAGACTTTTCCATATAGGACTTCAAAGTTACTAAAATCCAAGACAGAAGGAGGATCAATGAGCATTTGAGCAAAGCCAAAAGGAAAAGCCATGAACAATTTAAAAAAAGTTTCTTAAAATAACTTCTGGATTTGCATCTTTGGGTTTGATTTATTCTTCCTGCTTTTCCTGATTATGAGATTTCCAGGATAAATGCAAATAATACTTAATTTTCAGAGCCTTAGCAACCTGCTGCATTATCTCTGTGACAAATGAGGCTCATTGTTGCTTCACAAGTTCCAGAGCGACAGGGTTGCCCAAATCTAGGAGGTATTTCATGGAGATGTGCATAGTTGCTATTCTTGTTCTTTCAGTCTGGTGGGGAACGTTTCTACACATGGTAAATATTCACCTAATCCAGCAATGTCTTTGAACACACCTATAGGTCAACTGAATAATATCCAATGATCAATCTTTTAAACTACATGTGGCATGTCTTTTTTATTATAAATCTTTATTTAAGCACCATGATTACAAGCATGTTTATAGTTGGGTTCTGTCATAAACAGAATACCCCCCTTCACCTGTGCAACATTCCCACCACCAATGCAACCCCTCGTTCCCCACCCCTGCCTGTATTCATGACAGGCATTCTACTTCTCTCATTGTTTAACATTGTCATGCTAATTGTTAGGTAGTTATTTCCCTAATGGTGTTCACCACTCTTTGTGGTGAGCTTCAAATTGTGGGCCAGTCCTTCTGGCCCTTCCAGCCCTTAACTCTATTTTCTCTGGGCCTTATTACAGTAATGTCTTTAATTTTTCTTAAAACCTATAAATGAGTGAGACTATTCTGTGTCTATGTCTATCACTCTGATTATTTCACTCAGCATAATAGATTCCATGTACATCCATGTATAGGAAAATTTCATGACTTCATCTCTCCTGATGACTGCATAATATTCCATTGTGTATATGTACCACAGTTTCTTAGACCATTCATCACTTAAAGGGCATTTTGGTTGTTTCAGGAATCTGGCTAATGTAAATAGCACTGCAATAAATATAGGTGTGAAAAAGGGATTTTTGTATTGTATTTTTGTGTTCCTCGGGTAAATCCCTAGGAGTGGCATAGCTGGATCAATTGGAGTTCAATTTCCAGTGTTTTGAGGAATCTCCATATTGTTTTGTATATGGCATTCTCACCAGCAGTGAATGAGTTCCTTTCCACATCCCTGCCAGCACTGATTGTTCTTGTTCTTTGTGATGTGTGCCAGTAACCTTGGTGTGAGATGGTACTTCATTGTTGTTTTGATTTGCATCTCTCTTATAATTAATGATGTGAAGCATCACTGGTTTGTATTTCTTCTTTGAGGAAGTGTCTATTCTTTTCATTTTTTATGCACTGAAGAGAAATTTTCTGACAGTGATTCATTGTTAATATAATTATTATTTAATATTTAAAATAATAGAAGTCATAAAACATTTCAATTGGCAAATTTAGAAATTCTTTGTAATTTTAAGATCTATATTTTAGACATTTAATCCATATTTTATAAAAGTATTTCAGTAATGATAGTAAATGATAGTGTGTTTCTTAACAAATTACTAAGATATATGCACATAGTTTTTTACATATAAGCCTTCCTAGAAATAAAACTGAAAATTCTGATGCTTTTATGATACAGTAGCAGAGAGAAAGTCTTTTTATATAACAAAGTTAACATAGGAAAATATCACTATAATTTTGGGTCTCAATATGATATTTTAGTTTGGTCAGTAACAATGAAAAAATACTATAAATCTCCTCTAAGTATTTCATTATTGAATTGGTTACTAATACTCACAGAAAAGAAAAATGGCTACACAGTAGCTGTTATAATTTGTTTATTTAATTATTTATTAGAATACAATGGTTGACTTTCTAAAAATCTTTCCATAAAAATTCCTCACTATAAATCTCTGTGATATACAGTAACGCTACTTTATCTTTGCAGAATAAATCCGTTCATTAGTATACACCTGTTCTTAGGGGGATTAGTTTGACAAAAGGATCCAAAACATCATTATGATTTTACAATTGTGGCAAACAATAACTACCTTATCTTATTAAGATATGTCAGTTTCTGCAGTACTGAGCTGTTTTGTATTTGGTTTCCACACAACACATTTCAGTTCCAGCAGAAACCCAGGGATGCACTCCAGAGAAACACATAATGATGTCAGAAGGAAAATCTTGTCTTGTTACAGATATGAATTCAATCCATCCTTTCTTTCATGTGAGACAATATTCACAGAAGGAACTGCTGCTGACATGTTTTAACTTTACTGACACTGAAAATCTCTTCAGCTGGTGCTTTTAGCTTCGACCTTAACAAACAAAAATCTATGCAGAACATTATTAGATGTGGCCATACATTTTGTAGAAATATGATTATTTTTGTTATTCATCTCCTGCTACCATTATTATGTAATTTGAGGCAAATTTTACCTTATAAATTATGAATAATGAAAATAAATGTGCGTTAAGGCCATTTTTTGTTTCATTTGTGCCTTTGAAGCCATGATTTTGTCAATTGTTAGGAGAGGCATAAAAATATAATAGTGGGTAAGGAAATAAAGAAATAAGCTAATGGTTTTATGCCTTCAAAACCAGAACTTTGACATTTGCTGTCACAAGCATATTCTTTACTTTAAAGCCTGTGGCTAGATTCATGTTGGATGATTGCGTGAAGTCAGAACAATATGTCAAAACCTATTACCCTGTCTCATGTAACTATTTGAAAAACAATTAAATAAGTAACAAAATATTGTTTTAATTACAATAATATATTAAAATAATTTCATATGTTGGATGAAATCTGTTGCCTAAATATGAGAAAAATAAAAGCTATCTGAATTTAGGAATAAATTAAAAAATGGGGAGGCATCTGATACAAATATGGTCTTTATTGAAAATATCAAAGCATGATATGAAAAGATGCCATAGCCTATTAAGAAACTAATATTTATTTGAATTCATGTTCTATGTCTTCAAATAGACCTATATACTAAAGTTTGGTCTTACTACAGAAAGTATGAAATAAGTGCTCTATTTTGGAAGGTGAGGGTAAGGGTTAGGTCATATCTTGCTTTGCTCAGGTTTTCTTCATTGCTCTGTACTTAATGTTCACTCCTAGTGGTAGTGAAGTGTCCTGCTGCATGTAACACTTTAGTGTCTGTCTTTTTCATCTGGCTCCAATAAGAATTTTATCATCGTACTTTTATCTCATTCACATTTGCTTTGTCTTCTTACTGTACGATTATTTTCACAAAGATATAATAAAAACAAAAGAAGACTAGAAAATCAATATGTTTACATTAGACATTCCATACCAGTTCTGCTATCAGAAAGTCTGATTCAGTTAAATTCTGGAATATGAATGAGAGATAAAAATGTGTCTTAGAGTTATTTTTATATTAATTCTCTAATATTAATATTTAAGTGCAGTGACTTGGTTTTGGGGTCAGTCCCACAGGTGCTCAAGACTTATTCTTGACTACTTTTATGGATTACTTCTGGTGGAGTTTAGATTCAAAGAAATCCAGACATGTGCAATGCATAGGCAAGGCAAGTGCCATTCCTATTTTACTATTTCTCTAGTCCACAGTACCTATTGTAGTACCTATTGTAGAGAGGAGATCTATTATTTCCTTAAAAATAGTACCTAAAGGATTACAGATAAAGTTACAAATCAATAAATATTACTATTCATTCTTCTTGTTATTCTAAATTTATTTTGATTCTGTATGCCTTACCTAAAACTTACAATGGAAATTTTGATTTTATTTGTTCTGAAGCTGCATCTGCCAATGCTCAAGTATTACTACTCCTGGTTCTGTCCTTGGAAAACGCTTCTGAAGAGGCTCAGGGTACCGTATGGAGAACTGAAAAAAATATATTTGGGTTAATGAGCTGTAAAGCAAATGCCCTAACCACTGTAAAATCTCTCTGTCCCCTAATAGAAGAATTTGACCAAATGATTCAGTTTTACTACTGTATTTAAAGACAGTTTAGTTCCACTTCAGTTTCTTTTTCTTTCCTTCTTTTTATTGTTTATTTTGGGCTACACTTGGTTTAGCTCAAGGGTTACTCCTTTCTACGTGCTTAGAAATTGGTCCTGGCAAGGGGGACTATATGGGACACCAGGGATCCAACCCAGGTCTGTCCGGGGTCAGCCTCGTGCAAGTCAAAGGCCCTTCTACTGTGCTATAGCTCCAGCCCCTCCTTCAGTTTCTTTTATAAGCAAATAATTCGCAATAATAATGCTAATAGAAGAATTTCAGTGATATAAACTCTAAGACCACACTCACAACCAGAATGTTAAGCATTCTCAATCAATATGTCCTTACTCTGTTTCTTTCTCTTCTGTGCATGAAAAACATTCTTTATCTTCTCTTTATTACTAACTTCACTCAGCATATTGTCCAATTCTATCCATTTTGCAGTGAATTATATGATTTGATTTTTTTTCTTATTTGCAACTAATAATCAAATTGTGTATATAATACTGTTTCTTTATCAACTCATCTATTCATGGACTTGCTTCTAAGACAGGTATTTCTAATAATGTTGCAAAGAACATAGAACAGATGTATTTTTAATCATGTATTTTTATTTGCTTTTGGGCCACACCTGGATTGCTAAGAGTTTACCCTAAACTCTGCACTTTGGAATTACTACTGTGATTCTTGGGAAAACAAATAGGATGGTGGTGAATAAAACTAGGTTGGCTACACGTAAGGCAAATGCCCTACCAACTATACTATATTTTTTCACAATACTCGATACAGTATTGTGGGGCTCTTACATATTCCAAGAAGTAGAAATATTGGGTCACATGAAAGCTCAATTCTTAACTTTCCTAAAATTCACTATGCTGTTTTCTATATCAATGAAACCAGATGACCTTCCCACAAGCAGTGCGTAAGAGTTCATTTTCCCTTATACCCATATTAGAACTAATTGCTGTTTTCTTTTTTGTATGTGTCGTTCTCACTGATGTGAGGTGCTCTTTGTGTAGAGTTGTATTTCCCTGATGTGAAGTAATAAAGATTCCCTTTTCCCAATAAAAATATGGACTATTATTACATCCTCTTTAAGGAAGTATAGGTTTAAAAGTTTTCTTCATTTTTGGATGGAATTATTATTATTATTTTATTTTGTTTTGTTTTGTTTTGTTTTCAGGCCACACTCGTTTGATGCTCAGGGGTTACTCCTGGGTAAGCGCTCAGAAATTGCCCCTGGCTTTAGGGGACCATATGGGATGCCGGGGGATCGAACCGCAGTCCTTTCTTGGCTAGCACTTGCAAGGCAGAGACCTTACCTCTAGCGCCACCTCGCTGGCCCCTATTTTTGTTCTTTTTAAATTTTGTTAGTACTTTATATATCTCAGATATATTGTTCCTTGTAATATGTGTTGTGCCCATAGGTTTTCTCCAAGTGCACAGTGTGTCTTTTAATATATTAATTATTTCTTTTGAAGTTCAGCAACTTCTTGACTTCATGTGATCCCATCTGCTTACTTTTAATTTTATTTGTTTAATCAATAGTATTGAATTATTAAAGATGTCTCTGGATTCAATATCAGGGTTTTGCCTGTGTTTTATTAATGTAAATTGTGATATTGTTTATTTCATTGACATATTTGATATGCTTTATATTAACTTTTATGTATTGTGTAGCATAGGGACACATGTTCTCTTATTTTCATGTGGCTGGTTTGTTTTACCAGTACTTTTTATGAAGTGCCTTCCTTGCTTCACTTCATATAGTAAATTACTTTGTCAGATATTAGCTGCACAGTTATCTAATGATTTGTCTCTGGGTTTTTAATTATGTTTCATTGTCTGAGAGGCTGTACACAAGTACCACATAGAATTTATTATAATTTATTATTATAGATATATAATATAGATTATAGATATATAATATAATTATATAGATATATAATATAATTTAAAGTTGGAGGGATAGGGGCCAGAATGATACAAAACAGTAAGGCACACAGCTGATCCAGGACAGACAGTGGTTCGAATCCTGGCATCTCATATGTCCCCCTGAGCCTGTCAGGAGCGACTTCTGAGAGCAGAGTCAGGAGTAACCCCTGAGCATCACCTGTTGGAGGGATATTCTCATCTTTTACTCTAGGTTTATTTTGAATACATAGAAATTTTTTTTGTTTTGTTTTTGGGTCACATCCGGCAGTGCTCAGGGATCACTCCTGGCTCTATGCTCAGAAATCGCCCCGACAGGCTCAGGGAACCATATGGGATGCCAGGATTTGAACCACCAACTTTCTGCATGAAAGGCAAACGCCTTACCTTCATACTCTCTCTCCGGCCCCATGAATACATAGAAATTTTAATGTGCCATATAAATGTTAGCAAAATTTGGCATATCTCCTTAAAAAATTCCCATGGATATATTTTATGGAAATAATCTATAGAGAGTTTTGGTTAGGATGATACTTTTATTTTTTATAGAGAAATAGCATTCTTTCTTCTTTCTATCTTCCTTCTTTCCTTCTTTTCTTCTTTCTTTCTGTCATTATTTTTCTCTTTTCTTCTTTCCTCCTTTCTTTCTTTCTTTCTTTCTTTCTTTCTTTCTTTCTTTCTTTCTTTCTTTCTTTCTTTCTTTCTTTCTTTCTTTCTTTCTTTCTTTCTTTCTTTCTTTCTTTCTTTCTTTCTTTCTTTCTTTCTTTCTTTCTTTCTTTTCTTTCTTTTCTTTCTTTCTTTCTTTTTATTTATTTCTTTCTTTTTTCTGCTTTTTCTTTGTTTGTTTCTTTGTTTGTTTCTTTCTTTCTTCCTCCTTCCTTCCTTCCTTCCCTCCTTCCTTCCTTCCTTCCTTCCTTCCTTCCTTCCTTCCTTCCTTCCTTCCTTCCTTCCTTCCTTCCTTCCTTCCTTCCTTCCTTCCTTCCTTCCTTCCTTCCTTCCTTCCTTCCTTCCTTCCTTCTTCACTTTCTTTTTGTGATTCCATAGGTCTTGGGAAACCTATGGGATGTTGTTGACTCCACTCTGTCCCAGGTCATCTTCATGCAAGGTAAAGACCCTACTGCTGTGATTTCTTTGGCCCCAAGGAAGATCATTTTAATAAAGACCACCATCTGATAATTTAATAAGGTATATGTTTTCATTTATTTTATTTTATTATTTTTTAAAATAGTGATCTATAGTTTTTTTTATTTTCATTACTTCATGTAAACACTGTGGTTTAAATAGTTGCTCATAAAACATTTGTTTTTGCCATTTCATGTTCCAAAACCAATCTCATCCATCACTAGTGTTAAATTTCTTCTGCCATCATTCTCACCCACTTTCAATCTGCACTTTTGGCAGGCAGGAAGTACTAATTTACTTGATAATTCTTGTTTACTAAGTGGTGATGAATTATTGAAATCTTACAGCAAAAAATATAATCTATCACAATAGGATCACTAAGATATAGTTTATGGCTAAGCTATTTGTTGCTAGTTGATCATTCTGCTATTGGTTTTATTTATTAAACTTAGGTGGCATCTCTGCTACTTTGACATCTTATTTGGAGTGTTCCTACTGGGTGTCAGTATTGAAAAATTTTGGAGGTGTAGTATTGTCCTGGAATTCCAAATTTTGTGGCTGATATGATAGAAGCTGTGAGTCCTGGTTACAGCTTCCATGATTTGATAAGTACTAAAACACAGAGAAGGATTCCAGAACTGGAGAGTAAGCTCAAAATCCTGCATACCTGGAGTTTTCACCAGTTAGGCATCTCTGCAGAGACCAATGGTAAAAAGTTGAAATTGGGCCATTAGCAATAGTGAGTTCAACTACTGAGACTTTGCGTGGTGAAGATGTGACCTACCTCTACTTCTGAGTATGTTCTAGTTTTCTGTTGTGAGGCCTGTATATCCTGTGTACATATGAACTTAATTAACATCTATCTCATTCTAGAATAAAATGAGTAAATGAAGCTGGCTGATGTGTAGGCATGGTAACTACTTTAGTTCTGACCTTAGTTTCCTTTGGAAAAGTCTTTTACCACCTTTGTTAAGTTGACTCCAAAATTCATGATTTGGGGAATCATTATTAAAAACGGGAATTTTAAGAATTCTTTTTTCTACATATAGAAAATCCTCAGATCTTATTGTATTTATTTATGTGTATTGATTCCATGTGTATTCATTTATAGATTGTTATTATACTATATATGTTTATTTTTCTAGAAGTTATTTTTATAGTGACCTTAGAGTTTTAATATATAATATTATGTCATCAACTAGTTATAATTTGACTTCTTTTCCAATATATATTCCATTAATAGGTCTTTCCTTCTTAATTGTTGAAATGAGAATATTTAACACTCTGTTGAATAATATGGGCATTTAACTTTTCATCCTTGAGTATGATGTCAGATTTAATATTGTAGTTAATGGTATTTATTGTATTAGAGAAAAGTTTTATCTCTACTTCGATGACAGATTTTATTTATTTATTTATATTTATTTTGGGCCATACCAGGTAATGCTCAGGGCTTACTACTGACTATACACTCAGATTGCTCCTGGCTAGTAGGATCATATGGAACTTAGGGGATCAAACCGAGGTCCATCCTGGGTCAGTCATGTGCAAGGCAAATGCCCTACCATTGCACCATTGCTCAGGCCCCAACAAAATTTATTCTTTGTTGGGGGGAGGGGCCACACCCAGTAATGCTCAGGGGTTACTTCTGGCTCTACGCTCAGAAATTGCCCCTGGTAGTCTCAGGGGACCATATGCATTGCTGGGATTTGAACTACTGTCAGTCCTGGGTTGGCTGTTTGCAAGGCAAATGCCCTTCCATTGTGCTATCTCTCCAGACCCCAGATTTTATTCTTAATTGAAATTGAATCCTTTTTTTAAATTTTTTTTATTTTTATTTTGACCAAAGTGGACTACAAATCTTTCACAGTAATTTTCTAGGTACATTTTGACATTGAATCATAGAATTGAATCTTTAAAATGTTTTCTTTCCTTTTATGCTATCACTATTTGATATATTTTTTTTAAGTTTGGAATAACATCCAGTTTGATCCTCAGTGCTTACTCTTGGCTCTGTGTTCAGAGCTATCTTCTGACAGGACTTGAGGAAATAGATGGAATGCTGCAAATAAAACCGGATCTACTATGTGTAAAGCAAGCAACTAACTTATTATTCTATGGTCTCAAATAATCATGTGATTATTATCTTTTTTATGTATTGCCATTATGTATCATATTGTATTGCATGTACTAAGCCACACTTGCAGACCTGAGATAAATCCTACTTGATTACAGTGTATAATTCTTTTATTTTTTGTGTATTAATATTTCATTGAGAACCTAGTATATATAGGTATATATATGTTTATATGAATAGTAATCTGTAGTTTCTTTTTTGGGAAATGTTTTGATATTAAATAAATTTTTTTGATAATTTTTATTTGACCAAAGTGAATAGCAAATCTTTCACAGTAATATTTAAGGTACATAGTGACAATAAATCAGAGCCATTCCCACCACCAGAGTTGTTCTTCCCAGCCCCCTTTCCCATCATGTGTCCTATATTTCCCTCCTTTGCTCCCTGGAGTGCTAGTGTACCTGTTTCCCTCTGTGTATAGCTTGTTGTAGATAGGGTATCGATTTTGTTGTTCTTGACTTTGGGTTTGGTGTTTAAATCTGATCATTTTTTATTTCCACTCAATGTTCATATGGTTGTTTGGCTGTTTGGTCCTGGTACTAGTCATTTTTATTTCCCACTCAATTCTTGAGGTACAACAAGATGATTCCAGTCGTGTGGTTCTGCTGGAAGAAGACAAAAAGAAGAAAAACATAACAAAAAAGCTAACAAACAACAGTAAAAAAAAAACAGACAGTAATTGCCAAAAATTAAAAATAACCCAGCAACAACAAAAATAAATTACCAAATAATAACCACAATAGTGAAAAAGAAAAAAGAAAGAAAAGAAGGAAAAAGAGGGGGCCAGTGAGGTGGCGCTAGAGGTAAGGTGTCTGCCTTGCAAGCGCTAGCCAAGGAAAGACCGCAGTTCAATCCCCTAGCGTCCCATATGGTCCCCCTAGCCAGGGGCAATTTCTGAGCACTTAGCCAGGAGTAACCCCTGAGCATCAAATGGGTGTGGCCCAAAAACAAAAACAAAAATTCCAGAAAAAGAAGAAAAAAGAGAAAAAGAATAAAAAGTAAAAGAAAAAGAAAGGAATACTGGTGTGGCAAGTTTTTGTGCCTCCCCCCTTTTTTTGCATAGGAACAGTAAGTATTGGGGAAGTAAGAAAGGGAATTCCCTTGGCCTAAGAGATTCGGGGTTTCTCGGCCCTTGAAGCATACTGCCATGGGAACAACTACTAGTTCTGTACATACTCATTACCACATCTCAAGGACTTTTTATGGTGCCAGGAAACTTTCCACTCAGTTGTGGATGATAAAATCAGCCCTCTGTCGCTAGAGATCTTGGTATTTGCACAGGTCATAGGACAAAGTCATGGATGGAGTTCTAAAAGTTCTGTTTCATCATTGTTGTTGCAATTATTCTTCTGTAATAAGTGGTCTTCATTTTTGCTCAGATCCTAGGCAGAAGCCTAGGACTGTCTTCATTATGGTTCCAGAAGTTTTGCTCAGTCACAGTTGTCAAAGTCAGACCTCTGTTATTAGACATCTTGAACAAGTAAATTTTTTTACTGAAACTGTGAAAATTTATTTCTGACTCTAAAAAAATTAAAAAAAAATTATTTTTGAAAATTTGGAAGAACAAACTTTTGGAAGAACAAACCCATATGGGTCTGGGCTTTGATTTTTGAAAAGACTTTTGAATGACTTAGAACTTTGAAGGGAGCAAATGATCAATTAAAATGCTCTTATTCGCCGGTGTGTGTTTGTCTCCTGTCCTATCTCCTAAACCTCTTGGGAGTGGCCGAAAAGGCCCCAGAAAATTTGCTCTCCCAGAGGCTCATTCAAGGGGCTGGATCACCAAGGAGCTGCTTCTAAAGTGAAAACCAGCTATAAGCAGTACTTCACAGAAGGCACGTCCCCTGTTTTTGACATCAGGCTGGGAAAA
Source organism: Suncus etruscus (assembly GCF_024139225.1). Taxonomy (NCBI): domain Eukaryota; kingdom Metazoa; phylum Chordata; class Mammalia; order Eulipotyphla; family Soricidae; genus Suncus; species Suncus etruscus. The sequence goes on along the minus strand of NC_064849.1, from coordinate 148,614,661 downwards.
TCTACGCCAGCCCAGTGGGGCACGACTGTGAGAAACTATGAGTGCTGCCAGTGTGTGTTTGTCTCTTGTCCTATCTCCTAAACCTCTTGGGAGTGGGCCAAAATGGCCCCAGAAAATTCGTTCTCCCAGAGGCTCCAGAAGAGCACTTCCGCTCTGCTTCGCTATGCAGCCATGTGCTCCTTCTAAGGAAAGAACACCACTGCAACAAGAAGAAAAATATCACACTAAGAACTGAGCTGGAACACTGAAGCTCAGCATTTCTCCCCGGACTGTCTTCTCTGCTGGGTGCTCGGGCCTAAGATTTGATCCTGTGTGAGGCTTCATCCACAGAGGGCTCCCCTTCCTTGGAGGCAAGTTGACCCACCCAGAAAGGGCAGAGCCAGAGGAGCATGGCCGCGCACATCATTTAGCCAATGAATACCACAACAACACGTAGAAAAACCCAAAAGACAAGTGTGATAATGGGAAAAAACTGCAGGCCAGCATCAGACATAGAGAATGAAGATGACAACTCTGATGAACAGAAAAAGGCCAACCAGCTAATCAATCTCTCAGATAAGGAGGTTAGACAAGAAATATGGAAGATGCTCAAAGAACTCAAAGAAACTATGGATCTAGTTGAACAGAACACTAACAAGAAACAAGAAAATATGAAGACAGAAGTCACAAAACTCCAAACTGAAACAATGGGTCAAATAACAGGCCTGAAAAACTCAGTAAATGATTTGAATGACAAAATGGATATGCTCAACAGGCTAACAGAAGCTGAGAATAGAATTGGTGCTGTGGAAGACGAGATAAATAACAACTCCATACAGCAGAAGAGATCAAAAAAAAAACAAAAAAAAAAAAAAACAACTACCACCTTACACAACAGAGATTGGCACACATCACAAACAATGAGAACAAGCAGTGTTGGATGGGATATGGAGAGAAAGAAACTCTTATCCACTGCTGGTGGGAATGCTGTCTAGTTCTTTATGGAAAGCGATATGGAGATTCCTCCAAAAACTGGAAATCGAGCTTCCATACGATCCAGCTATACCACTCCTAGGAATATACACTAGGAACAAAAAATACAATAAAAAATCCCTTCCTTTTGAGCCGGTTGATGTCTGAGCAGTGTAGGGTCTTCCGTGGTAGAGGATTGCTTCCAGGTGGTGTTATAGACAAACCTGGAAATAAAGAGACTTCCCTTAACAGCGAGAAGACTTAACAACAACGATGACCTGCTTACAGGACAGGGCTTCCTGCATTGCCCTTTAATGGTGAGGTGAAAGGAGAGGATGCTCCACATCCTGACTTCAATGTAGGATATGCAGATTCCAGGATCTTTAATACAGAAGCATGATACCAACAACAGAGACTGTGTGAAAAGTGTGTTGCACTACGGACAATGTCTTGGATTGGACAATCTAACTTGCCTGGAGCCTAGAGTTGGTCTTATGCCAGGAAACTTCAGGGGTAGGGTCTCTTTGTATTTAGGCCAAGGTTATTCCTTCCCATGCTCCTCATATTTTGGTGGGCCTATGAAAACAACAATTGCCACTCTAACACCATTTTTACTTTGCTCCTTTGACTCTAATCCTTAAAAAAAAACCACTTAAAATTTGAGGTTAACTTAAGCTAATATGCATGTACATGGAAATGTAAAAAATACTATGCCTCTAATGTTTAAGGAATTACGTAAGTTTTATGGCTTTAGATTGCCTTGTGTGCTGTTAAGAAATATTATAATGTGTTACAATCTGGGGACTTGAGGGACAAAGTAATTGTACATGGATTCCGTTTTATTTTTAATGTTCTTTGGTTGAAAGTTCAAAGTTAAGATATCAGCAAGGAGACTTCTTCTGATAATTATGTTATGGGTGATTGTCCTTCCACTGTAACTTTACCTTGTCCTCTTTCTTTGCATCTTTGTTCTCATAATTAAAAATTAAAAAATATCCCTTCCTTACACCTATATTCATTGCAGCACTATTTACCATAGCAAGACTCTGGAACCAACCAAGATGCTCTTCAACAGTTGAATGGCTAAAGAAACTGTGGTACATATACACAATGGAATATTATGCAGCTGTCAGGAAAGATGAAGTCATGAAATTTTCCTATACATGGATGTACATGGAATCTCATATGCTGTATGATATATGTCAGAGAGAGAGAGAAAATGCAGAATGGTCTCACTCATCTATGGGTTTTAAGAAAAATGAAAGACATTCTTGCAATAATAATTTTCAGACACAAAAGAGAGAAGGGCTAGAGGTTACAGCTCACCTCATGATGCTCACCACAAACAGGGATGAGTTAGTTAGAGAAATAACTACATTTTAACTATCCTAATAATGAAAATATATGAGGGAAATAGAAAGCCTGTTCAGAATGCAGGCGGGGGTTGGGTGGGTGGAAGGAGATTTGGGACATTGGTGATGGGAATGTTGCACTGGTGATGGGTGGTGTTCTTTACATGACTGAAACCCAAACACAATCATGTAAGTAATCAAGGGGTTTAAATAAAATATAAAAAATAAATATATAAAATAAAATGCTCTTTTTACTTCTGATTTAGTTTGGGGCCATTTATAAGTTTATGAATATTTATACATTTTTTAGGTTTTTTGTTTTGTGACAGAAACACTTCCATACTAATCTTCAGTGATCATTTAAATGTCTGTGGAATCTGTTACAATGCAATCCCCTTTAAAATATCCAGTTTTGGGCCAGGAGAGATAGCACAGCGACGTTTGCCTTGCAAGCAGCCAATCCAGGACCAAAGGTGGTTGGTTCGAATTCCAGTGTCCCATATGGTCCTCCCTGCCTGCCAGGAGCTATTTCTGAGCAGATAGCCAGGAGTAACCCCTGAGCACCACCGGTTGTGGCTCAAAAACAAAAAACAAAAAAACAAAAAAATCCAGTTTTAAAAAATAATAATAAAATAAAATATCCAGTTCATGATTTTACTTTCTTTTTCCTTTTTCAGTCTAGTTTATGTTTTGCCAATTTTGTTTATTCTTACTAAAAAAATTATTTTGCTTCATTGATCTTTCTTGTTTTTATATTTTCATCTTGGTTTTATTATTTTCCTCCTTCTGCTTATATTAGGCTTTTTTTTTCTTTGCAGATCTTTATTTATATTTTTTTGTTTGTTTTTGTTTTTGTTTTTGGGTCACACCCGTTTACTCTCAGAGGTTACTTCTGGCTATGCGCTCTGCAATCTGGCCTGGCTTGGGGGGACCATTTGGAACACCAGGGATCAAACCATGGTCTGTGCTAGGCTAGTGCTTGCAAGGCAGATTCCTTAAGTATAGCAGCACCTCTCGGCCCCTCCATATATCTTTTAAACAGTAAGTTATGTAGAGAGTAATTTATTTAACACATACACTACTATGATCTTTTCTCTTAGAATAGTTTTTACTAAGTTCCATTAGGTTCTGGAAACTCATGTTATCATTTGAATTTTTCTCAAGGAATCTTTTATCTTCTTTGATTTCCTTTTTGACTCACATGTTATTTCATAGAAATTAGTTGAATTTCTAAATTTTTCTCAATTTTTTGTTTGTGATTAAGTTTACCTTTATAGTTGAGAAGATAGCTGGTAAGATTTTAATCTTATTGATCATATAAACCTATTTTGTGTTCCAACATAATTTACTAAGGAAAATGTCCTATGTGCATTGGTGCAAAATGTGTTTCTGGAATGAAGAGTTCTAAAGACCCATTTCTATTATTCCATTTCTTTCTTTAAGGTCAATACTTATTCATTGATTTCTTCCTTATTTGGCTAAATTGATGTACACAGTGGTGAAAAAGGTGTGTTAAAACCTACTACTAATATGCTGCTGTTGATATCTTTTCTCCACCGATTAGCAATTGCTTTATAAATTGTACCTACATTTCATCCACATATTTATTGTGTAATGTATTCTTGATATGTATGTCAATATATAACCATCATATCTATATTACTTGATAGTTAAAAATGGCCCAATCTGTTCCATATAACATTTTTTAATTTAAAAATCTGTTTGCTATTGGCATAGCTATCTCAAATTATGTAAAGCAACTGTATGTCTATATGGTTATTTCTAGTCTTTTCTCCTTTGAACCTGCACTTATGATGATTGTTCAGTTTGTTTCTATAGGCAGCATAAATTGAGTTCAATTTTCTGATCTATCCAGCCACATTGTCCTTTTTGGATGGTAAATTTAGGGTGTTGATAGTAAGCTAATTATGTTAAATTTATTGTCATATTTTATATAAATTATGTTTGTGAATTCTATCGTGACTTTTAAAGTAATCCATGTGAACTGTTTGCTAAACTAGTTTAATGATTGTGAACTTCTTAAACTGTTGTTTGTAAATAAGGCTTTGTGTCATTCCTTTTAATTTGTATGACAGTCTATTTGGATAGAGCATTCCCATTGAGATGTTTATTTTATTTAGATAGTTTTTGAGGTCTCCCCATTATCTACTGCACTTTAGAGTTTCATTTGATAACTCTTTAAGGAATCTCATGGGAGATCCTTTGCATAAAAGTGACTTCTTGGTATCTTGGGAGGACATTTGGAACAACAGGTCATTGTAATAATGGATTACTCCTGGTTCTGTGTTCCTAGATTACTATTGCATGGGGGACCATATGTAGTTCTAGGAACTGAACTGGATTGATTGCATGCAAAACAATTTACATCCTAAACTCTGCACTATCACTCCAATTATTTTTAGATATTTTTATCCTTTGTTAATCTACTGATGATTTGTAATTTAAAAATACTTCTAAAGAAATTTAACTTCATTAATTTTTCTATTATTCTCATCTTTCTACAAATCTCAATTGTATACTTTTATTTCTCTAAATATAATGTTAGAGTACTAATTTAACCTTTTCATTGAATGCAGGTATTTCTATTTTTCTGAGTATATTTTTTGTTGTATTTCTAAGAGTTTATATTTTATGAATGTCAGTGCATGTTATAACCTCACACTAAATTTTTTTAGATGATTTTAAATTTTTCACTTTTTTAGTTTCCTTCTTTTTACCTTGATTTCATTATAAGAAAAAATACTTAGTATGAATTTAAAAATGTATTAACATTTGTTTAGGGATCGAACATATGCTCTTTCTTTGAGAGTATTTATTTTGCAATTGAGAATTATGATATTCTGCTATTGTTGGTTGAAGTGTTACCTCTTTATATATGCTACTTCTATAGTGTTGTTTACAGTGTTATTTAAGTCATCTGGCTCCACAATAATATTCTGTTAATTGTACTATCAATTATTAAGAGAAAAATATTAAAGTCTCCAACTTTTTATTTAATTTCTATTTTTATTATAATATTAACTTGATAATATATATTAAGGGGCTCTACTGCTAGGTTCACATACAAAATAAATTTTATACCTTCTAAATAATTGACACTTCTATCAGCTTCTAATATACTTTGTTTTTATAACAGTTTTAACAATAGAGCATATTTTTTGATGTAAATAAAACCATTTTAACTCTCTTTTGGCAACCACTTGCATGGTTACTGTTCTTTTTTCAGGGATACTATTTTATGCTTTTAGTTTTGCTTTTTGCTCAGTTTTTATCAAATATTGCTATCAGTTTAAAGCAGTTTAAGCAGGTCACAGAAAAACTAAGAAGAGATAAGATGGTACAGAGCTATAAAAAATATACTCTTAATTCCAGAGACTCATAAGTGGCCCAATTTTCCATATCCATAATCATAGGAGTTTTTGTTTGTGTCTGATGCAAGACAATTTTTTTGGTTTTTGGTTTCAGTTTTTTTTTTTTTTGTCACACCCATGGGTGCTCAGGGTTTACTACTGGCTCTAAGCTCAGAAATCACTCCTGACAGCCTCAGGGGACCATATGGAATGCCGGGATTCAAACCACGGTCCTTCTGCATGCAAGGTAAACTCCCTACCTCCATGCTATCTCTCTGGTTCCATGATGCAAGATAACTTTTATTTTTTTATTTTTTTTATTTTAATTTTTTTATTTTTATTGTTTTTGTTTTTTTGGCCACACCCGGCAACGCTCAGAAGTTACTCCTGGCTCTATGTTCACAAATTGCTTCTGGCAAGCTCGGGGAACCATATGGGATGCCAGGATCCGAACCACGGTCCTTCTGCATGCAAGGCAAATGCCTTACCTTCATGCTATCAATTTTTAATTGAAACTCATATAAGATGTGAGAGGAGAGAAAAGAAGTGTGTGTGTGTGTGTGTGTGTGTGTGTGTGTGTGTGTGTGTGTGTGCTCAAGCGATAGCACAGGCTTCTCCAATTAGAAATAGACTAGCAAAGAAACAGAGACAAGGAAGCTAGATATGTATGTATTCAAGAAGAAAAGTTTCTTGAAGATCAAACAAACAAAGGGAACATTTTAATAAGTAATACATGATATACCTTACTGGCACATTTTAATCACTTAAAATTTATAGCTGGCTGAGAGTTAATTCAGTGATGTACATTTTTAAAGTGGATAATTAAAAAATTCTAACAGTCAATTATTTTTATTTTTAGGGAGCGCATTCATTTGTACTAAAGACCAGAGCCATAACTATATCCTTGATAGCTTGGTGGTCAGGTTTGGTGGTGCTCCCAGCTCAAGAGGTCATGCACAGCAACGATTGGGGAGAAGGCTGTTCCAGGCTTACTGCCCACTTGAAAACCATGCTGTGGCATGGATCAAATTCTGTACCTCATACATGCTTAGCATGCAAATTTATATTTGACCTGAATTCCAACTTGCTTTTTCATTTAAAAAATTGGTTCATTTATATTTAATATAATTATAGATAAGAGACAAATTTCCATCATTTAAATGTTTACCCCAATATTCCTTATCTTCCTCAATTTTTACATCAATATCTTTTTCATATGCTTAATTTACTTTTTTCAGGTGTTAAAATTTGAATTGCTGAAGAAAAACCTGTAAAAGAGATCAAATTTGAAAAAATTTGTGAAAACAAAGAATTAGACTTAAAATATAAGTAAAGCGTAAAGTTTTCATTAAATAAAATCCACTCAGTATAAGATAATTATCATCAGGATAATGAATAATTGGATAATATTTTAATGTAAAGGTAGAAAAAAACATTTTTGACTTATTAAGTACAAAAATATTTTATTATGTTTGCATCTTCTCATATTAAAATTAGGGAACATGATGCTTGACTTTAAGAAATAATGAGTTAGCACTAATAGACTATTAATTGAATATATTTTCCTAAATAAAAATTAAACAAGGGGCCGGGCGGTGGCGCTAAAGGTAAGGTGTCTGCCTTGCCAGCACTAGCCTAGGACGGACCGCGGTTCGATCCCCCGGTGTCCCATATGGTCCCCCAAGCCAGGAGCGACTTCTGAGCGCATAGCCAGGAGTAACCCCTGAGCGTCAAATGGGTGTGGCCCAAAAACCAAAAAAAAAAAAAAAAAAAAAAAAGATAAAAAAAAAAAATTAAACAAACACCTGGCAAGAAAGTGAAAAAAATATATATATAAAGTCTACATATGTTTGAAAGATAAATATAGTAAAAACATTTAAAGTAAACTAAATAATTTTATGTGTATTTTACAAATATTCAGTATGAAGGTACAAAGAAAATAACCCATGATATGATTTTCTTCTATAACAAAATCTTTTTCCATGCATAAAAAATGTCTTTTTTTCAGAAATAATATAGCAGATATGATATTTGATTTGCACACGGTTTACCTGGATTTAATCCCCAATTCCTTGTATACTCCCACAAACTCATCAAAAATAAGATTAAAAGGCCAGCAATGAGATCTAATTACTCCCAGCTGTGATCCATAAGCAAAAGACTAAGTAAATATTCTAATATAATATAATAAATAGCATATTCTAGTTTAAGATTCATAGATAAAATTAGTTATCTTAGATATCATATTAAGCCACTTAGACTTTTTTACTAGTATGATAAATTACCACAAATATTATACTTTAAAATTAGAGGTTTACTTTGAGCAGGAACAATGAGAATTAAATATGCAAGAAAGTATAAATCTTAATCCTTTATGTCCTACAATATTGTAAAGTAATGATAAATCTTTGAAATATTTAAACTATAAAAATAACAGTATTTTACATTTTCGTATGTTATAAGTCATGTATAAATATTATTGGACTTAAATCAAAATGACTATTATACTACATTCTATTGTGTATGCTCAGGGTATTTTATTGCCTTTTAAAACATATAGGTGGTGCTCATGTTCCATATTTATGGTCCATTTCTCTATCCTCAAGTCAGCAATGACAGGCCAACCCATTTTATTGTATCACACTCACCTATTGTATATTGTATCCCTCTCATGATTTTGTGATCTCATTTAGACAGATGGTTTTTGCTTATTTGGGGCCACACATATTGGAGCTCTGGGCTGACTCCTAGTTCTGTAGTTAGGAATCACTGTAGGCAGAGGTCAGGGGACATCTGTGGTTCTGTGGATTGAACCTAATTTGGCTATGTACAAGACAAGTATACTTACCACTGTACTATTTCTTTGGCCCCACACACATCTTTTGTTTTAAGAAATACATTTATTAGTTTTAATCTACCAAGGGAATCTATAATAATGGCCCCATTTTCAGATCCAGAGCCTTAAAATTCAAACTTTCTGTTTCCATGTAATTCACCAGTTTTGAGATTAGGATATGAATATCTCTGAGAATAACAGTAATGTTATTCTGCACATGATGGATAACTAAAATATCATAAATTAATACTTGAAAACAAAGGTATTAGAAAGATTTAGCAGCCTGTAAGTAACCAAAATAGCATTGGTGTCACTGTAAAATAGTTAGATAAAATACATTTTACTCTTAAAGTACAATTAGAGAAAAATATGTTTTCTCATTCATTGAGTTTATAGTTTAATTAGGAGTCTCAATTTCATTTTCATCTATTTAACACAGCCCAAGGCATTGCTTCCTATTTTGTTGTAAAATGTAAAGATCAAACCCAAATCACTAGTGTACATTTTTGAGCCTTTTTTGTTTTTAGTCTTGTATGTTTTATTGAATTAAAGGTTCTTTTTCAAGAATATACAGCTTGGTCTTCAAATTGGCCTAAGGCATATCTTTTTTTGAATTTGTGTTGTTTCTAAAATATTTTAGTGTCATCAGCATTGTAATATCAAATTCCAACAGAATGGGGAATAGTGTAGGCGATTTAAAGGAAGTAATTTTCCAGAAACAATGTGACACAGATGAAAAACATGAGTTTTATTTAGAATATTTATTTTAATTTAGTAAGGTGTTCTCTGGATACTAATGAATTTTTCTGGAAATTAACCTATTTGAAAACAGTATAGATAAAGTTACATCATAATAGTAAGGTAGAAAAGCATAAAACATCCTGAAAATAATAGAAATTTTTTATGAAAATTGTAATTAGTTAATTTCTATAAGATTTGGCACTAAGGGCATAGAATACAAAAATTAGAGGTTAATTTAGACTTTAATTTAAAATAATAATTTAATATTATATGACATTGGAGAAATACAAAAAATGAGACTTCACTATGATATGAAACATTCCTCTCTGAAATTCTCAACTGCAGTAATTATATAAGCAAATATAGAGAAAACAGGTTCCTAGCATACTTACAATCTCTTAAATAATTCATTTTAAGTTAATATAACAATAGGACTTATTTTTTCCTTATTTCTTGGCAACATTGTAATGTCTTTCTAACTACAAGTAGAAATCAAGCCTTGTATATTGAGTATATTCTTTTTTAGAACCAGCACTTGGTATTTAGGAACTTGATAAGTCAGAAAATTATTAAAGCTAAAGAAGGTAATTGGGTAGACAAAGGGATTTTCACAGCAGATAACAGATTGAAATAATATAATAGCAACATCAAGTGCTTAGAAATTATGGTACATATAGATACCAGAGGTATTCAGTAACATCTTTCAAGCAACAAGAACACCTCTACTTTTAAATAGACATGCAGTAGCAACAAGAAATAGAGTACCAGATCAATACCTTTAAATCAAATTATATTTCCTATATACATCCAAATCAAGCATCAAAATTATTTTACAGATAAAATAAATATACATTTTATTGAATTTATTATTAAAGCTGTAATCACTTCTCTAATTAGCATATTGACATATTTATCTCCGAGACCCTAATGGATATGCTTCCTCATTGATCTCCTAATTGAGAAACATTCCCTAAAATTATAGTTGTATTGTTTGTAAAATTATGAGGGACAGGAAATGAAAGTAATTTATTTAGTAAAGCTGTAATAAAGTTGTAGTCATTTTTTCCAAGGTTGGAATGCAAACTTGAAATAAAACTCAAGAGCAACACAGAATTAGAAAGTCTATAGGAAATGGAGATGTAAAAATAGCTATATCTGAGTTTCCCTTAAAATGTGAATACTAAGTATTATTTTCCATCTGAATCCTGCCCCATTGACTCCTAATTGGCTAGTGTTTTGAGCTCTGCTAATATCTTCATAGTTTTGTCACTATATTCCTTTTTTTAACCCCTTTTTTGCATTCATACAGAAATTTTCTTTTCCTTTATGTCTATTACCTCCTATTTTATTTTTCTTCTTAAAAGTATAAATAAATGTACAAATATTTTGAAAATATAAATACTAAATTATGAATTAAACATTCTAAGTTTTAAATATCAAATGGCTCTTTTATTAAGTTGAGAAGGATGTTAGAATTTTTGGCTATATGATGCTTCAAAATTTTTTAATGAAATAAGAATGTATATATGTCTTCCATTTTAGTCCCTCATCTAACCATTTTTGTTTCCTTTTGGTGGCCACACCCGGCAATGGCCTAGCAGTGGTCAGTGGTTACTCTTGGCTGTGCATTCAGGAAACACACCTTTAGGTACTGCAGGCCTGACATCTAAATGTTTGATGTGCTATGATAGATTGGGATGGAATTCAGATTCTCACATATGTCAGGCATTTGTTTTATTACTTAAAGCATAATCTTAAATAATTCATAATCTTACACTTAAATAATATTTACCATGCACTTTTAAAAGCATTTAACTCTAATGAACACAATTAAAATCTTTGTTTTCTGAGAACTAGAGTGATGGGATGCAAAACCAAATAAAAAAGACTTTTTTTGAAATAAAATGTATAGTTAATAACATTAATGCATTCTATCATATAAAAGTGATTCCTTTTCTCAGGACCAGAGCAGTGGCTCAGATGGTAAGGCGTTTGCCAAAGCATGCACTAATCTAGGACAGATCACAATTCAATTCTCCAGTGTCCTCTATGGTCCCCCAAGCCAGGAGCAATTTCTGAGCGCATAGCCAGTTTTTCTGAGTGTCACCGGGTGTGGCCCCCAACCAAAAACAAAAACAAAAAAATTGTGATTTCTTTTCTAGTCTGTGTGGCATGTTTTAGCAAGTTAACTTACATTTTCTACATTTACTTATTATGCTTCAACTTTGATTCAGGTAATTTACTAATCAAGAATATGTTTATTTTTCCTTTAAAAGCCTATTTTGTCTAAATAATTAATATTCATTTATAAAACTCAAAGAAAAATAAAATTTATGTTTAATAAGAATGTAGAAGTTAGAAAATCACAAAATGAAGTTAATATCTAAGTAAACTAAAATTAAGAAACAACACGATATAATTAAACATAATTTAAACAAGTACAGGTAAATATATTAGTTTTGGAAAACTGTAATAAATAGTTATATTTTAGGGAAAATGTTGAGGATGTAGGAATAAATTTAGAGGTAAGACTAAAGATGAAAGACTTTGTGAGTACAGCATAAGTTTTTTCTTTGTTTTCTTTTACCAATTGAATGGTGTTGATAAATAGAAATAATTCCAGAGGTAATAATAAAAATACATTATCAAGCATATAACTAAAGTATGTAAGTTCATAACTTTTCTAATGTAAAATAATTGAATGGAAATTCAGAACTAAATAAAAATATTTCATTTACTGATTTCAGATATATATGTAGCAATATTAGGAACATATAGTTAGAGAGATAGAAGATAGTGTTTATTCAAAATAACACTGAAGCTTCTCGAAGGAAGCTTTCCCCCATTATCCATTTAGCTCCTTAGGGAGGGTCTGGGTGGAGCTCTGAACTTCTGGCTCCCAGCTTCTCAAAGAATCTCTCTCCTTTAGGGGAGCCGGGAGTCTAGCGGTATGGGGTTCGGGAGGCCTCCGCCATGCCGGAGGCCTCCTTAACCAGGCCTAGGAGGGGTGTGGGACTTGGGTAACCCCAACACCTCTCTGCCACCTTGCTCCAGATCTCCAGGGCTTCCCCAGGCCACATGCCAGGGCAAGCTGGTGATTTGGGCCCCTTGGTGGAGCTTGAAGATACCCTAGGCTTTCCCCATTATCCATTCAGCTCCTTAGGGAGGGTCTGGGTGGGACTCCGAACTCCTAGCTTCTTGAGCAGTCACTGGTAATCTCCTTCCAGGGTATATTTTCAAAATCACTCGGGGGGTAGCACCCCTGCACGCAAACAATACATTAAAAGTACTCACTATCATTGAATTATGTGTTTATGTATGCAGAATATCCAGTTTGTACTCTGCTCTTTCTCACACCCCTACAAAATATCATTTTCTCTTTAACTTCCTTAACCCCTTATCATCCTTACTCCTCATTTACCCTTTCTAACTTAAGTACTGTAGAGTCCTAAGTCACAGACCTAAGTGGTGCCCTGGAGTTAACACCCACCCAACTATTCCAAAAGGCATAAAAAGGACACATATGTCTTTTCAACATTTTATGGGTGTTTTCTTTGATGGCTATAACTTTTGCTGAATATTTTTTTATACAGTGACGATCCCCCCCCTTTTTTATCTTCTCTTTGTGAACAGCTCAATATGGAATTTGCTGTGAAAGAATCCCTCAGTTTAATGCTTATGTTTGAACCCAGTCATGGGTATTGTTGGACATGTTCTTACGCCCCCATATACTCAGATAACATCATGTGGTTTTATTTCTTGTTTGCTTAGGCATACTAAAATGGGAAAATACTATACATACCAATAAGTTCTTATCTAATAGAGATAGGAACACACAAATCTTGTAGTGCAATGGGACCTTACACCCTGAACATTGACATAAAGACCTGGCACAGGCCTCAGAAAAAATGGGCATTCTCCATTCACCCCTGATCTAGAGAAGACATCTACAAAATATCCAAGGTTGTCTATAACATCACCTGGAGGCAATTCTCTACCAGGGAAGACCCTACAGCTGCTCTGACATCGATCTACTCAAAAGAGACTTCCCTTAACACTGAGAAGACTTAACAAGAACAATGACCTGCTTACTGGACAGGGCTTGCTGTATTGCCCCTTAATTGTGAGGTGAAACTAGAGGATACTTCACACCAGCCTGACTTCAATGTAGGATGTGCAGATTCTAGGATCTTTAATACAGAAACCTGATGCCAACAATAGGACTGCGTAAAAAATAAAACTGTATTGGCACTACAGACAATGACTTGGATTGAATGAACTAGTTTGACTGGAGCCTAGAGTTGGTCTTATGCCAGGAAACTTCAGGGGTAGTGGTCTCCTTGCATTTAGACCAAGGCTATTCCTTTCTATGACCCCCATATTTTGGTGGGCCTATGCAAACAATATTTGGCACTCTAACACCATTTTTACTGTGCCCTTTTGACTAACCCTTAAAAAAAACCTCTTAAACTTTTGATGTTAACTTAAACTAATATGTTTGTGCATGAATATATAAAAATACTATGCCTTCAAAGTTAAGGAGTCACATAAATCTCATGGCTTTAGGTTGCTTTGTGTACTGCAAAGACATGTTATAATGTGCTACAATCTGGGGACTTGTAGACAAAGTAATTGTACATGGGTTCTGCCTTATCTTTCTTAATGATTTTTTGACTGTAAGTTCAATATTTAGGCGTCAGCAAGGGGATTTTTTCTGAGAACTCTGTCTATGGGCGATTGTTCTTTCACTGTAACTTTACCTTGTCCTCTTTGCATCATTGTTCTCATAATTAAAAATAAAAAATTTTAAAAAAAAGAAAAGTATTTGCAAAATTAGGACATAACATTGTTTGAAAGGGCAAAAAATATAAATTCCTAATTTAGTCAGCATTCTATTTCACCTGTGAAATAGAAAGATAATTACAAAAATTTGATCCCCTCCACTGATCACTCATGTCCTAATATTATTCTCTCTCTCTCTCTCTCTCTCTCTCTCTCTCTCTCTCTCTCTCTCTCTCTCTCTCTCTCTCTCACACACACACACACACACACACACACACACACACACATTTTTGTTTGGGTAATATCAGTAATACTCAGTGGTTACTCCAGGCTCTGCACTCAGAAATTACTTCTGGAAGTGATTAGAGGACAGTATGGGATACCAGGGATTGAATCCAGGTTGGACATGAACAAGGAAAACTACATTAATAACCACTGTACTATCTCTCCAACCCTCAAGTATTTCTTTTAACATAGATTAAACACTTTTCGTTGATAAAGAAAAAAAAATAACACTGAAATTTTTCTGATTTCATGAAGAACAAAAATAAAAGTTAATCATAGTTTTCAGACAACTATGAATGTAAAGAGATTACCTAATAAGTAACTAGTACAAATCTAGGCAATAAAACCACTTTTTGTTTGGTTCATTTATGTACTCATAGCTATTAATCTTAGTACCTTTACTTTAGAGATTTATGTAAATAAATACTTTATCTAGGTTTTTGATGTTTTTCTTATGTAAACCAAGTTGAGCACAAGTAATCCTCTTCTTCCTACTAAGAAACATTCATGAATGCAACAATTTGTTAATTTTAGCCTATTTTCCTGAAAACTCTTCTGATTTTCCAGAGGATGATATCTTTTGAATCATTCTGAAGCTAGTATATTTTTTCTCTTTAAAAATAATGCATTTTAAAGTTTTAAATTTGTACCTAGGCAGTAAGTTGCAATAGTCAGAATAAAAAACAACAGAGTGATACAATTTGGGTAATGGGGTTTTTCAAAGACAAATCCAAGAATAAAGTAATTTTTATGTTGGTGGCACCAATTTTTAGGAGACCATAGAATTCTATTGCACATTTAAGAGAATTTTGCATCTCTTATATTGAGAGCTTCATAACTGTAATGTCACTGTCTCTGCCCTAACTAATATATGTCATCCTTAGCCATTTACCATTATACCTTGAGACTGAGTGGGTGGGATAACACTGTTATTTACAAGGCAGATTTAAAAGTATTGTGAAAAAATTGTGAGAAGTATTTTTTAAGGCAGAGCAGTGAATTTATTGGAAGAAAATCACTGTATAAACTTATTAAGCAAAGCCATCAACATGAGGGATCTGTCTAGCATATTTAGGGTATACTCGTAACCTGGGATCCTTGAGGTGGGAAACTTCTGCTTCTTGAGGGAAGGCAAGCAGGAGATATGTAATCAAATTTGTGGGAGAGTAAATTATATCTAAATGATTCTAAGTCAAACAATACATTCGAAAGAGAAAATACATATACAATTGAGTAAACTATTAGCATTTCTAAACCAATCATATAAACATAATTGTAGCCTACAATGGAAAGGAATTGTGTATTAAATTTTAAGATTTTAAATACCAAAGTCATAGAATGGGTGTGCCTTGCTGAGCCAAATTGATAAGCAGTGGGGTATAGGCCAGTTCAAGGAACAGTGGGGCAGCATGGAGCAATGTTATGGCCTCTAGAGTTACTTAGTTCTAGTCTATTATTTTAACCAGGAGGGCATCAGCCTATCAGGTCTTTGAAATGTGTACTTAAGTGGGGCTTCTTTTTAGGGTACTTTTTATAGATCAATTTATTTTTCCCCAGACATACATTGAACCTTGAAAAAAACCATTGAGAGAAAAAGGGATGAAGGTACATCTTCTTGTGGCTACTATTTAACAGGGGTGAAGAATTTAGGTAAGCCAGAGGTTGAAGAGTTTGAGTTAAAGTTTGTCAGGCTGGAAGGATTGTCTAGCTTTGTTCAGAGGAGATGTGAGGTTGGTACCTTGGGTGAGGCTGGGAAGAAGTCCCATTTTCATAGGAGGTTTTCAACACTTGGAACTTATTTTTTCTTCTATTGTAATTCTTCACAAAGGAAGACTTAAGGGTTTCTTAAGTGCAGTCCCTCATTTCAATGTATCTGGAGTCTTGGAAGCTCAACTACACTATGTTCTTCAACAAATGGACATTGAGAGCTTGTTTATAAGTTCTAGCAGAAGAGAACAACTGCTCATATATCAATTAACCAAAGAAAGATCTGTCTCTATTTAGGGATGGCTTTGGAAGGGATGCACATGGAAATTGAGGGAAGAAGGGGACACCATCTTATCAGCCAGATCAGCCTATTCAACACAGGGTATCAGTGGAGTAACAGATGACCCAGTCAGATTGCCTTCACATCCTGCTTGAAACTTTTGTTTCTGTTTCCTAAAGATATGTAAATAAAGCCACGCATGAATAAAGCATGCATATACCAGCCACACAGCTAAAAGCATCTTGTGAAAACAAGGAAGGCCAAGTCTCTCCCCTGCCAAAACCATGCTTACTGCATCCATCACCCACAATCTTTACTTTATTGATGACCCTGCTTCACCACTTAGTATCTACAGCTCTTTGAAGAGAAAACAATCTGACCAAACTTCCAAGTATGCCAGTTCTTGGACTAATATCAACACTGCATTTTTGGAGAGAAGACATCATACTCTGCTTTCTCACTGTTCCAGAATATATTTTTATAATAATAATTTTTATTTTGATCAAAGTGGATTACATATCTTTCAGAGTACTATTTTAGGTACATATTGACATTGAATTAGGGGAATTACCACCACCAAAGTTGTCCTCTCTCCACCCCCATTCCCAGAATGCATCCCATCTCCTCCTCCTTTACCCCCCAGGCTGCTAGTATAAGTGGTCCCGTCTGTGTCTAGCTAGTAGATTGGGTATCAATTCTGTAATTCTGTTGTTGTTGGCTTTGGATTTGGTGTTTAAATCCGATCATTTTTATTACTACTTAGTGATCATACAACTGTTTTGTCTTGGTACTTTCCATTATTTCCCCCTCAATTTGAAAGATGGAACAAGATGATTCAAGTTATGTGGTTCTGTTTGAAGAAAATAAAAAATAAAATAAAATGGGGTAAAAATCAAGCAAGCAAAAAATGGGTGAAGTCCTTCTAGAGGCTATAAATATCAATTTGAGAGAAGAAAAGAAAACGGGGAAAGAAACACATCCATACAAAAAGAAAAATTAAACAAAAAATTCCCAAAAGCACTACAGCAATAAATACAACCACCACACAATAACCATGTCCTGAAATAAAAAAAAAACAGCACAAAAAATGAAAACAAAAACAGTAACAATAACAAAACCAAAAAATATTATTTTGTGCTGTTTCTTTTTTTTTTTTCTGCGTAGGCACAGTAAATATTGGGGAAATTAGAAAGGGAATTTCCTTGACCTAAGAGATACAGGGCTTTACCACCCTTGAAGTAAATTGTCATACTTCATACCTGTTAATTTACTCTCCCCCAGGTTCTTTTGTGGTGTATGGGAAACTTCTGCTCCATCATGGTTGGTGAAATCAGACATCATGGTTGGTGAAATCAGACCTCTGTATCTAGAGATTTTGGTATCTGCACAGGTCAAAGAATGGAGCCTATGATGAAATCTTTATAGTTCTAGAAGTTCTGTTCCATCCCTGTTGTTTTAATCAGTCTTCTGTAGTTGGTGGTCTTGATTTTTGAACTGATCCTAGGATGAAGCCTAGGATAGTCTTTTGTTATGTTTCCAGAAGAACTGTTCAGTTGCAGTTGTCTCAGTCAGACCTCTGGAATTAGAGATATTGGTGTTGTACAGACCGTAGGCAAAATCCTAGACTAGGTTTTTTTTTATTGGTCCCAGGGTATGTTCTGCCCAGTTATGGTTGTCACCATCAGTCTTCTGTAGATAGCAATCTTGGCTTTTGCATAGATCAAAGGATGACAAGTCTGTTTTTTGTTTTTATTTAAAGAGTATCACTAAGAGTTATGAGAACTACCTCTTTAAAGCCAAGGGCTTCCTTTAATGAGTATACATTGAGACTGAACTGTTTCTGCAATGGGTCTAGTTTCACAGTACACTGATTTCTGACTCTCCTTTTCCTTGAGAAATGGAATTTGTGACATATGCTTCTTAGTGGCAAATTAAGTTATTAATAAGTTATTTGTTTCATAGAAAACTGAACACCTACATGTTTAAGTGTTTACCATGACTACAGATATGTGATATAAAAAAAGAGCTAATTTGTGGTTATTTTGGGGTACATATAATATAATGAAAAATGTCCCTAGAAGCAATTTCTAGGGATAGTAGACAAGCAATTAAAAACATCTGAAAGAGGGGATGGAGGGGTGGCACAGTGGTAAGGAATTTACCTTGCATACATCTTACCTAGGACAGATGACAGTTTGATCCCCCTGCGTCCCATATGGTCCCTCAAGGCAGGAGCGATTTCTGAATGTATAGCCAGAAGTAACCCTTGAGAATCACTGGGTGTGGCCCAAAATACAAAAAATCCATCTGGAAGAGATTTAAAAAATGTAAATAATGCAGCAAATAAAAATATTTGAAGAATCATGAAAACCCCACCAGGCTCAGCGTACCACCTGCCTTGGTACAAATGTCCTTTTCAGCCTGGCATTAGGGATGTCAGAAATAAAATTTAATATATAGTTATATGTATGGAATGAGAGACAGTATCTATTTAAGACTATGGCTAACGACATAGCCAG